>NW_026865047.1:0-5648 GCF_026571515.1 Ruditapes philippinarum
AATTTGTTCAGTAAGCACAATCAATATTTTTTCTTTAAATCAAATAAATATACAAATATAATTTGCTTTAAGCATTAAATCCACATCTCATCAGTTACAAATACATATTGCGTAGTTACAAAAATACCAAAATATTAATGTTATAATTACTTAATGCCTGTAACATGATGTACATGTTGTCTAGTATAACATTTAAAAGTCTTACTAAAACACCATTGTTATTAGTCATATAAAATATTCATACTTATCACCCACCCAAGTCGATTTTGCGACTCTGTAAAAATGTATTGCACAGGCACATATTTTTACGTGAAGTCATTTGCGTTACACAAACATAGTCAGCTAAATGTTAACATTATACTTTAGACGCGTCAATGAAAAATGACTCTTTTTTCACTTAAAACGGTCTTTTAATTTTGGGTATGTGATAAATAGAATATCAAATTCGTGTAAGTTCATTACTGAATTTATTGAACTTGTTGAATAAAATAATATTATGCGCACCAGAGGCTCGCATTATATAATTTTATTCAACTTGTGCAATAAATTCAGTATTGAACTTACACTCATTAAATATCCTCTATATATAAAAAAAGAACACAAATAACACTTGAATAGTACAGTATTTGATTGTCTTAAAGCCGTACAATTGTATGCTGCATCTAGTTATACATGTATATAGACATAATAATTATAGGTAGAATGAAACTGGGTAATGGAATTCATTTTAAACTTTTAAACATATAACAGAAACATTTTAAGCAGAAAAGTATTGGTGGTATATCATTAAGCTTGTTTTCAAGTTCTTTTCTAAATAAAACTTTGATTCTCATATTACTGCTTACTGCATCACAAATGTATTAAGATTATATACTGAATCTGTATATATCAACATGATACCATATAAATATTTCTATTTATGTTACAAATTTCTTTAAATAGACCAAAATTAGGGGAGCCCACTGAAGTTTTTGACGTCACAGGACTGGAAATATTTTCATTTTTTTATTTTTATACCATTTGATGAAAATCTATACAAAACTAGAAATGTGTCCATAGGACACGGGTGCCCCCACCGCGCCACTGTTCTGTCAATCTTGTAATTAGTCAAGGGAAATAACTCTACAAATACTGGATAAATCCACAAGCGAAACCCCAGGTGCAAATCTAAAATATGCTGAGCAACCTGCCCATATTAGGTTTAATGACTATGTCAAATCCTTTTTGAGAAACTTGCAACACAAGTTGAAAATTGCAAAAATTTTGTAAGTGAAGGGCAATAACTCTAAAAATACTAAATAAATCCAGACGAAAATACCTGGTGCACAACTGCACATGCTGATCAATATTCCTGTAAAGTTACATGACTCTAGGTCAAATACTTTTTGAGTTACCTGCGACACATGTTGAAAATTGCCAAATTTTACTAAGTCAAGGACAATAACTCTGAAAATACTAAAAATATCCAGACGAAAATACCCAGGTGCACAACTACACATGCTGATCAACATTCCTGTAAAGTTTCATGACTGTAGGTCAAATACTTTTTGAGTTATGTGCGACACAAGTTGAAAATTGCAAAATTTTACTAAGTCAAGGGCAATAACTCTGAAAATACTAAAAATATCCAGACGAAAATACCCAGGTGCACAACTACACATGCTGATCAACATTCCTGTAAAGTTTCATGACTGTAGGTCAAATACTTTTTGAGTTACATGCGACACAAGTTGAAAATTGCAAAATTTTACTAAGTCAAGGGCAATAACTCTGAAAATACTAAAAATATCCAGACAAAAATACCCAGGTGCACAACTACACATGCTGATCAACATTCCTGTAAAGTTTCATGACTGTAGGTCAAATACTTTTTGAGTTACATGCGACACAAGTTGAAAATTGCAAAATTTTACTAAGTCAAGGGCAATAACTCTGAAAATACTAAAAATATCCAGACGAAAATACCCAGGTGCACAACTACACATGCTGATCAACATTCCTGTAAAGTTTCATGACTCTAGGTCAAATACTTTTTGAGTTACATGCGACACAAAAGTGAACGGACGGACGGACGGAAGGACGGACAAGGGTAAATCTAAATGCCCGCCACTAACGTGGGGGCACAAAAAACCTATTAACTTCAGATCATTCACTCACTACGATTTTCCAGAACAATTATCTTTATTGTACAAATTCACAAAAGGTATGAAAAGCCTTGTAATGCTTTGACCTCAAATTAGGCTTGAATCACATTAAATATTGACTTTCAATTATTTCAGAGTATATTACTTTTATATCCCTTTCATAATATTTCCGTTCTAAGTGCCCAAGTTGATATCTATGTACGATTTATCATTATTATATATTATGTATTTATGCTTTGGACCTTAACAGAGCTCCTTTAAAGCTGCATGCCTCCAGATGAACCAAAATATTTCAAGAAAATCAATATTGAGAAAAATGCACTAAACTTTTAAGGAAGGAAAAAACATTCAAGATCCAAGTTATATTTTACATGTTATATGCGGTTAACACTGATTTCGCAGTATTTTATCACCAAATTTCTACTGCGTTACTAATGCACTAAGGGCTGTTTTTGCATATGTTGACCACTATTTGGTAATTTACGTGTAAGTACCGATTGCAATATGTAAATTACTTTATTTGTTCACCTCACATTATTTCACTTTTAAATACATTTTTAAAATTTTCATGAAAATTATCATGAATCTGGAGATGTGCTGCTTTAACACATAAACTTGAAAATATAGTTATTACAAATCAACTTTAAAGTTTATAAAAAAATAAAAAATAAGATAAATACATAAAATCCAGCTTCAAAATGGAAATTTGACCCAAAAAAGTTGCATTTTCACAAACTTTTGTTTTGACTGAGGAAACTAAGAAAAGGATGTCAGTGTAACTGTGACCTAATAACCCAAAAAGCAATAGAGGTCATATTAGCCATGGAAAATGTCACATCACAATCAAGTTTCACTAACTTTGACATATTCCATCTCAAATTATTAATCAGACAACAACATTATATTGAATCTGTATACCTAAATATATGATACTATAATTATATATAATATATAACAATAACCTGTGTAATGACGTAACAACTGAATAAATATGAAATAATAAAATATTGTCAAATCAGATCAATAAATAAAATTGAAAATTTACTTTATAATAATAAACTTTCTCATTATTATTACAAATGCATTGTACAGGCACTAAGAGTCTGTGAAGAATCTGAAAACATAAAATTGTGCTTTGAGAAAGAATAAAATGTTATGACCTCATGAACATCACCTGAGACCTTACTTTGTAAAATGGACCTGCCCTGCTTTGAATTTGGAACCACCCATTTTAATAAAAGGGGGTTTAATAAGAAAACAACTAAAATTTAATTGAGCAGCTAAAGGGTTAAAAATTTAGAACACATTTAAAAATCTGTAAAATACAAGATATGTTTGTTTGATTCATTTTACGCCTTTTTCCAACAGTACATGTATTTCAGTCATATAGGGGGATAGTTTCCTAACCATCATTCCTGGAGAGTTACACTAGTACTACACTACCTTCCTCCACGCTAAACTACCAAAGCATCTCCCAGGGATCGATGTTTGTAAAACATGTATGCCCCCTATCTGCAGCTAATTAGTCATGTGATCAGGTTATTATGACTGACTTTTGACCTAGTGAACAAAAAATCAATTAGGGTTATGGTCATGACTAGTCACTAGGTAATTGTGACCACAAAGGTTGTGTGCAACAATTTTATGACAAAGTTTTTACAAATCTTACCAAATAATATATGCATAAATTTTATGAATCATGTAGACCTCATTAATGACAGCCAAGTTGTTATATTACAAAAGACCTTCAAATGTGTATACCAAAAGCATTTTTAGTTTAATAAAAAAAATATCAACCAAGGCAACTTGAGTTGTTAAGTTATTGGTCAGAAACTGTCTTTAAGTACAAGGTCAAAATGACATTAACACCCTGACCCCAAAATCAATAGGGGTCATCTACTGGCCAAGACCAATGCACCCACAAAGTTTGAGGGCCTGCAGCTTAGGCTTGTCAAAATATTGATTTGAAACCGTTTTTTTTAACTACAAGGTTAACATGACCTTGACCCCAAAATCAATAGGGGTCATCTACTGGTCAAGTCAAATGCACCTACAAAGTTTGATTACCTACAAGGTCACTGTGACATTGACCTTTGATCCCACTATCAATAGCGGTCATCTACTGGTCATGAACAATCATCATACCAAGTTTGAAGTTCCTAGGCCTAAGCGTTCTTTAGTTATTGATTGGAAACTTTTTTACATACAAGGTCAATGTGACCTTGACCTCTTGACCCCAAAATCAATAGGGGTCATCAACTGGTCACGAACAATCATCATACCAAGTTTGAAGTTCCTAGGCCTTTAATTATTGTTTGGAAACTGTTTTAACCTACAAGGTCAATGTGACCTTGACCTTTGACCCTTAACCCAAAAATCAATAGGGGTCATTTACTGGTCATGTTCAATAATCATACCACATTTGAAGTTCCTAGGCCTGAGAGTTTTTTAGTTATTGATCAGAAACTGTTCTTACCTACAAGGTCAATGTGACTTTGACCCCTTGACCCCAAAATCAATAGGGGTCATCTAATGTTTTTCATGGTCAATCATCATACCAAGTTTGAAATTCCTAGGTCTAAGTGTTCTTTAGTTATCACTTGGAAACCATTTGGTCTACCGACCGACAGGCAGACAAATGCCAAGCAATATACCCCCACTTCTTTGAAGGGGGGGGGGGGGGCATAATAATGCATAATTATAATCATTATTTCATTAAATATTTGTGCAGACAACTAGAAGTGAATACTGTATTGGGTTTTGTGTCACACCAACACTGTAAAGGTCACCTGGTGGTTTTACTGGTTGAAAGTGACCAAAATGGTGTAGCACTTCATGAAAACACCCGCAAACCAGTAGAACCTCAGACTATTGTACGCTAACTAAAAGGCTTTGACACTGAGAAGAATCATGAAGGATTCAGACCTACTACAGCTAAATGCTCATATCAATTTCTTTTATCAATTAATATTCTTAAATATAAAGATAACAGTCCACACTACCACACAATCTGGCAGGGCAGTATACTTTTGACTGATCAATACCTAGTTTCATCTTTCATAATAGAGAGCTCTAAAAAAAAAGGAAGAAAAGTGAGTCTATTTAAAAACTGAAGCTAGTTTATGATAACAAATATCACTGAAAATCAGTAAGTAATTAGGTAACTTTGAACTAAAAAAAACAGATTCTATTAACCTACAAAATCTTAAAATTCATCAAAACTTGTTCTAATATATAAAGTTTAACAAACATTCTCTAACCTAAAGTGTAAGGAAAACATGTTAATTAATGTAATACAATGTACAAACAACAATCAAAGGCACTTTCGTTAAATAAAAAGTATCTAAGGCACTGACTGTTAATAATGTAAACCAAAGAAAGACGTAGGATTAATTCATTAATCACATAAACATTGCATACATTTTTTAAAAAGTTATTTTTACTAATCACAAAGTTATCACGAGATCAGACTAGGTAAATTTTCACAATGTTTAAAAAAAATTT
>NW_026865048.1:0-25585 GCF_026571515.1 Ruditapes philippinarum
TAATCCTTACTAAACATGAACCATGTATACCATTCATAAAAAATAAGTCATATTCGGTATCTCCTGTCCGCCACGGATATGACTTTTATAGAACGTAATTCGAATATAACTTATAACTTTTTTATTTATTGATCAAATTTAACGATATTTTGCATGTAAAATAATTTTATTATTATAAAACATCTTATCGAGAAAAAATCATAAAAAATAATCATTTCATAAAAAATAAGTCATATTCGGCATCTCCTGTCTGCCACGGAGAATGTCAGACGTTTCACTCCCAAGACGTTTCACTATTGAGACGTTTCACTCCCAAGACGGTTCACACCTAGACATTTCACTCCCATTTTGTCAATTGTATGGACGTTTCACTCCCAATTTTTTAGAGATGTTTACTAGAAAAGTTAACAAAATTTTAATTTCATTAATATCAAACAGTGTAAAAAGGAAATTCATTATAATGTTTCATTAAGTCTTAAACAATGAAATGCGAAACATGTGTATAAAATAAATTATTTTTTAAAATTATTTTCTTCATCAATTTATTAAACAGTAACCATTAAACAAACTTAAGTAATTGTGGTGTTATCTCATCGCCTAATTAATTGTATAAACACTGAGACTAATATGAAAAAGGCAAAGCCTCAAAGCGAGCTTGATGTACTTTTTACGTGAAATAGTATGAAACAATCTCAAATGCAGTGACGAGACGGAGTGCGTGTGACGTCACACGTACTGTGTTAAATATGATCCCGTCCCTGTCGTGAAATGAATAACGAGTTTTGAAAACGTTGATAAAACTTTGTTTGTTTTATTTCACTCTATAATTTTTCAAGCGAAATAAAGTTTATTTTAAGTGAAATAAATGTAAAACTTTAAACGTTTGCGACATTAAAATAGCGTACTTGATTTGTTTGTTTTGCACGTGCTGTTTGGCGCTACATTGTGACGTCACGTAAACAATACTTTAAACTTCTGTACAGCGTTAACGACTGAATAAAAGATATTGGTGTTTGGATTCATTTTCTTAGTTAGACCATTTTCTTTCATTCTAGATAATTTTTACAACAAAATTCGACAAAAAATTGTTTTTATTTATCAGATTTCAAACTAGAAATGTGTCATCATGCCACGGATGCCCCCGCATGCAGCCAAAATTTCAGATGTTATAATATTTAGTTCCAAATTTGTTTGCACAAATTATTGTTTTCATTTTAAGTTCAAAGCCCTTAAAACTTTTCAACGTTTACACAAACCATTTTCATACAATGTTCAAGGCACTGAAATTATTCAGTCTTAACCTTTTGAAAATAGCATATTTCATATTTGTAGCCAAAATAATGGCTACATACATTTCCACAAAAGTATGAGTGCTGAAACTGAAAGTTCAAATTTTTTCCAATATTCAAGAAAGATAAGTTTGTCCAAAATCATTGAACCATGACCAAATTCATACTTAAACTGCTTATTCCTAAGATGTATCTATATTATTTTCAAAGTAAAAGGGACATAACTCTGCCAAAAAATCATCGAACCATGACCAAATTCCAACTTGACCTGCACCTTCCTTTGACATATCCATATGTCAAATTTGAGTTGAATATGTAACACTGTTGGGTAGATAATGAACAGAAACTGTAAATTTCATATTACTTTCAAAGTGAAAGGGGCATTACTCTGCCAAAAATCATTGAACCATGACCAAATTGGAACTTGGCCTGGGCATTCCAAAAACATATCCATATGTCAAATTTGAGTTGAATGTGTTGTACTGTTGGGGAGATAATTAACAGAAACTGAAAATTTCATATTATTTTCAAAGTAAAAGGAGCATAACTCTGCCAAAAATCATCGAACCATGACCAAATTCAAACTTGACCTGTATTTTCTCATGACATATCCATATGTCAAATTTGAGTTGAATGTGTTGTACCGTTGGGGAGATAATGAACGGAAACTGAAAATTTCATATTATTTTCAAAGTAAAAGGGGCATAACTCTGCCAAAAATCATCGAACCATGACCAAATTCGAACTTGACCTGTATTTTCTCATGACATATCCATATGTCAAATTTGATTTGAATGTGTTGTACCGTTGGGGAGATAATGAACGGAAACTGAAAATTTCATATTATTTTCAAAGTAAAAGGGGCATAACTCTGCCAAAAATCATCGAACCATGACCAAATTCAAACTTGACCTGTATTTTCTCATGACATATCCATATGTCAAATTTGATTTGAATGTGTTGTACCGTTGGGGAGATAATGAACGGAAACTGAAAATTTCATATTATTTTCAAAGTAAAAGGGGCATAACTCTGCCAAAAATCATCGAACCATGACCAAATTCGAACTTGACCTGTATTTTCTCATGACATATCCATATGCCAAATTTGAGTTGAATATGTGCAACCGTTACTAAGATAATGAACGGAAACTGATGATGACGGAATGACAGAATGACGGAATGACGGAATGACGGAAGGACGGAATGACGGAAGGACGGAAGGACGGAACAGGGTAACACTATATGCCCCGGCCATTACATGGCGGGGGCATAACAAAATGGCGCTTTCGATTTTCATTTTTTATACACAGCTTCCGTTATTCTGGTTCCCTGTCTAATTATGGTTCCCATAGACGTGCGCAGGTGACCAGTCTACACATCCGTTTTCAGTGAGAATTCCTCAGTTTTTACCGTTATCTTTAAATTCGAAAGGTTGCGATGTGTCCAATTTGGTACTTTGGACGAAAGTTTTCAAAACCATCACTTAGCAGGTACTCGCGTTACCGTAAAGCTCGCTTTGCGAGCAGGCCCTTCGGGCCAGCTCGTCGAGCTCGCTATCAACTAACAGTTTGACACCACTATTAAATCAGTTGTATAAACACTGCACTAAGCATCAACAGTTTACTAATCAGTTGTTTATTGGACTATTAAAATATTTTTTGACAACATCCAATTTAAACACAGAAACTTCTCCATAAGTTTTGTTTATATAATAATGAATTTTAGTCACAAAAAATGATTATACATGACAAATATTGAAAAAGACCCAAGTATATCATAAGAAGTATCAAAATAATTTTGGTATAAAAAGGGAGTGAAACGTCTTCAAGACGTTTCACTCCCATTTGGGAGTGAAACGTCTTGGTGTGAACCGTCTCAATAGTGAAATGTCTGTCTACCTGCCACGGATATGTCATATGACTTTTTATAGAACGTAATTTGAATATAACTTATAACTTTTTTATTTATGAACCGAATTTAACGAAATTTGGCATGTAAATTCATTTTATTATTATAAAACATCCTATCAAGAAAAAATTATAAAAAAATAATTACTTTTTAAAAAATAGGTCATATCCGCGGATATGACTCATATCCGGTATTAAGTCATACCCAAAAATAATTACCTCATGGCTCATTTGGTTTCATTTGGAATTAAATTTTAAATCCAACACTCCATATGGAGTAATCTTTATCTAACTAAATACATCAGTATAAATATATATATATCATTCAACACGTAAAGTGTATCACATCGAGATATACGTATAAAATATTTAACACCAGTAACTGAATAACACTGCTGTAGGAGTTGGCGATGATGCCGGAACCGGAAGTTACACATATTTGTCAGCGAACGATAATAGTTTAATTGACTATGCTATAATGCTCGGAGGAATTATTTCCCCTGGCTTCAAATTTTATAGTACATGATTTATATTCTTTTTCACCACATTGTCCTATCCAAATTGATTTAAATGTAAATAGTTATGAACAATGTAATGTTACAAATAATAGATTCTACTATATTATGTGAAAAAATTGTATGGGATAATGAAAAAGTTGATTATTACAGAAACGTTATATCTGCTGAACTGTCTAATATAAATGACATTGTTAGTTGTATTGTTTCAAAAGAAACTAATGTTAGCGCTGGAATAAATGAAATATCTAATATTTTGTATGATAAAACTAAAAGTGTTTTTGGTAAAACTACGTGTAATAAAATAATCCGCCTGTGGAACCAGCTTCCAGAGCACCTAGTCACAGCAGTCAACCTTGAGGCTAGTCATGGGGCCCTAATATGCCGGAGTCGATTTTATTTTTAACATGTTCTTCTTTTAAATCTGCACTTATTCGCCGCACATCACTTTGTACATACACCCTGTACGTCAATGCTCCAGAGTGGGTTATGTACAGTATTGGAAGAAGAAGAAGAAGAAGAAGAGCAATATAAGTAACAGAACGTATTTATAAGAGCCCATGGTTTAATAAAGAATGTGAGGCCGCTAGGCGAGAATTTAGGACTGTTAATAAGTCTCTTAAACAAATTAAATCTGTAGAAAATTTTGAATTGTTAAAAACTAAACGACGAGTATATAAAAAAGCTAAAAGAAAAGCACGGTCTGACTTTAATGGGAAACAGAGAACAAAACTACAAAATTTAGCCAAGCACCAGCCTCAAAAGTTTTGGCAAGAAATACGAAAAATTAAAAACAAAAAATCTAAAGCTGGAGATATTTCTGAAGAACATGTTTTCAATCATTTTAAAACATTATAAAAATAGTGCTTTTATTAATAATGAAGTTGAGGATGAATTGGGCCAGAAAAGCTTAGATGAATATGTTATTGAACAACTTGATAAAGAATTTAGTATTGATGAGGTAAATTCAGCCATTTCTTCTTTGAAAAGAGGTAAAAGTGGAGTTGTAGATATGTTGGTTAGTGAAATATTTATAGAATGTACTGATCTTTTACTTCCTTGTCTTTATAAATTGTTTAATTTTATGTTTCTTAATAGTGTATATCCTGAGATATGGACAAAAGGTATGATAGTTCCAATCCCCAAAAAAGGTAATGTTGATGATGTAAATAACTATAGAGGTATTACCCTCACCAGTGTTTTTTTCTAAAATATTTTCTACAATGTTAGATACACGTTTGCGGCAAGTGGGCCGAAACTAACAATTTGTTATCGGAGTACCAGTATGGATTTCGTAACGGCAAAAGCACCATATATTGTATTTTTGTTTCAAATTCTATAATAAATAAAGTTATAAATAGTGAGAAAAAGAAATTATATTGTGCTTTTATTGATTTTCGTAAAGCATTTGATGTTGTATATAGAAATGGTATTTGGTTAGAATTATTGAATTATGGAGCTTCCTCTAAAATTGTCAAAAAAATGTTGAAAGTTATGTATGAGAATGTTAAAGCATGTGTTAGAGTTAATGGGTCTGTAACTGATTATTTTGACTGTAATAATGGTGTTAAACAAGGCGAACCATTATCTCCTTTGTTGTTTATCTTTTTTATCAATGATATGTATGAATATTTGTATGACGATAATGTTGAGATGTTTACGTTAGAAAAGATGAAATTATTTCTGTTATTGTTCGCCGATGATACAGTTTTGTTTTCATATACGAAAAGTGGTTTACAATTGTTACTAGATAAACTATATACGTATTGTCATGAATGGGGAATCACTGTTAATCCAGAAAAATCAGTTGTTATGATATGTAAAAAAAAGGTACTAGTTAGACAAGAAAATGATGTATTTATGTTTAATGATCAAATTTTGAAATGTGTTAATAAATTTACTTATCTAGGTGTATCTATTTCGTCAAACGGTAGCTTGTTTCAAGCACAAAAATCTTTGTCAGAACAAGCTTTAATGGCCCTTTACTCACTTAATTCGCTTTTTGATAACGTGTCTCTAGAAATATCGGAAAAGTTAAAATTATTTGCCTATTCTCAATTATGGTTCTAAAGTATGGGGTTTGCATAATGCACCAGACATAGAACATGTTCATAAAAAGTTTTTGAAACAACTTCTGGGTGTTAGACAGCAAACATCAAATGCGGCTGTATAATGGTGAATTTGGAAGGGTACCTTTATTAATATTACGCAAAATACGTGTTGTAAAATATTGGTATAGAATAGTTAAACAACCTGATTCTCTTATGTATAAATTGTTAATGATGAATGATAGAAATAATCAATATGCTAATAAATGGTCGATTGAGGTTAGAAAATTGTTTCAGAATTTAGGATTTGCTAATATTTTTGATAACCCCAATGTTATTGATTTAAAAACCATCATTCAACGTATATATGATCAATATAATCAACGATGGTTAACGGAAATTTGTAATTCATCAAAATTAGAGACGTATAAGATTATAAAAGATAGTTTTATTTGAAAACTACCTTTCTTTCGTAAAAAATCCAAAGTTTAGAATAGCTTTGTCACGATTTAGATGCTCAGCACATAGACTTATGATAGAAGAAAGGTAGATTTAGGAATATTGACAGAGATCAGAGAATTTGTTTAAAATGTAATATGAATGAAATTGAAAACAGAATATCACTTTTTATTTGTTTGTCCTTTTTATAGGAATTAAGGAAAGAACATTTACCAAAATATTATTGCTCTTGGCCTACCTTAAATAAATTTATATCTTTAATGAAAAATTCTAAGCATGGAACTGTTAATAGATTATCAAAATATATCTACTTTGCAAATGCATTACGTGATAGATCGAATGATTGATTGTTTTCAAATAATGATATTGGTATATATAGCATACTTTTATTTACAAACATATATTGAAATACAATGTATAATTATGTGTTCTTTAAATATAAAAATGTTAATTTTAAAAATTATTTGTATACAGTTACATACTTTTCTCATATACTATTTGTAACCGTCATTCTGTTTATGGCGACGGACATTGTAAAATGTTTATGCCTTTTGAAATAAAATCTTGAATCTTGAAATCTTGTAAATAAGATCACCGTTTATGATCCGATTGAATTGAGATGTTCCGGTTGGTTAGTGATACTTGACGAGTTAAATTTTACAGTATTTTTAACAAATAAAGGTACTATTGTAAAAAAGGACATGATTTTATGTGAAAATGATATTCTAGTAAGTGATCAGTCCCAGGTGTGTGATATTTTTAATGAATTTTATGTACATGTTGCTAAGGACATTGGTGCAGACTCAATACCAATCAACAACAATCACCCTAGCCTTAATTCTATAAGAAATAATCTTAAATCTGATAAACAACTCAATTTTCAACCTGTAAATAATTCCTTCATTAGTAAACAGATTGATAAACTATCATCTAAAAAAGCAACCGGTCAAGATGGCATATCTGCTAAACTTTTAAAATTTTCTAAACCTTCAGTCGTGGAACATATTACTAATATGGTTAATCTGAGTTTCCAGTCATCCATCTTTCCTGATAGTCTTAAAATAGCTCAGGTAGTTCCGGTCCATAAGAAAAATAGTACTCTAGATAAAGGTAATTACAGACCTGTTAGTATCCTTCCAATCTTATCTAAAATCTTCGAAAGGTCTATTAATACCCAACTAACTGACTTTTTCAATGACCATTTTAATACTTACTTATCTGCTTTTAGACCAGGTTAAGCTGTCAAAGCACTCTACTTAAAATTACTGAAGACTGGAAAAGATCACTGGATGAAAACAAATACATAGCAGCTATTTTAATGGATTTGTCAAAAGCCTTTGACTGCCTACCCCATGACCTCCTTCTCATGAAACTTAGATGTTATGGGGTCTCCGACCATGCCCTAGATTTATTAACTAATTATTTAACAAATAGGAAACAATGCGTCAAACTTGGATCAAATTTAAGTTCTTTCAAAGATATTTATAAAGGGGTTCCTCAAGGTTCTATTCTAGGCCCAGTATTATTTAACATATTTTTAAATGACATTTTTGATTTTGTACACAAATGTGATCTTTATAATTATGCAGATGACAACACTTTATCATGCAGTGACACAAACATTGACAATGTTGTTGAATCTTTAGAGTCAGATAGTCAGTCATTAATACAATGGTTTTCGGACAATCATATGAAAGCAAACCCCGACAAATTCCAGGCTATTGCTATTGGTAAAAAAACTAGGGATCAAAATATTAGTTTCAATTTAAATGATAGTACAATCCAATGTGATGAATCTGTTAAACTTCTAGGGGTAACTTTTGATTTTAAACTCAAATTTGATAATCATATTTCTGATATCTGTAAAAAAGCCTCAAAACAACTAAACGTGCTAAAGAGAATAGGTAAAAATTTATGTAAATTGGGGAAATTGAACATATATTATTCTTTTATACTATCAAACTTTAATTACTGCCCTGTCACCTGGCACTTCTGTGGAGAAAAGTACACAAAAAAAACTAGAGAAAATTCAAGAAAGAGCATTAAGATTCATTTATGATGACTATCAATCAGACTATGACTCACTTTTAATAAAATCTAAACTACCAAATTTAAAACTAAGACGAATCAGAACTATAGCCCTCGAAATTCATAAAATTATTCATAAACAAGGACCTACATACTTACATGATCTTGTTAATATAAAATCTCATTCTTTTAATTTTAGGTATAAAAATGTAGCCATTATCCCTCAGGTAAGAACCACCAGTTATGGCAGCAACTCTTTTCGTTCCTATGCACCTAAACTATGGAATTCACTTCCTCAACACCTCAGAATGGAAGTGAATTATGACCAATTTAAAAGTCTAATTGGTGCATGGAATGGAGAGAGTTGCTCATGTACTTTCTGTCAATAAACCTGCATTATAGTTTAGCTCCATCTTCAGTTTTGTTTCTTGCCTGCTTTCTTTTGTTTTGCTGCTTACTTACATGTATCTGTTAATATTTCACATTTGGCTTAAATTTTGTTAATATTCTCAACATAAATGATTATGTACATGTATTATTTTTCCAGTATGCTTGAACTTTTGTTTGCTTATTGTCAGCTTTTTGCGAAGTTTGCTTATCGAGGAGGCTGCTGATCACTTCTTACAAATTTTGTATTGGGGATTTTTATTTATAAAACCTAATTAGTGGTAACAGTTTTGTGATCCTTTTCATTTTCAATATCGTATTTCCTTTCTTTTATAGCAGTCCAGGCTAGGCCTGGGTCAAGATCAGCAGTATCCACCCACTTTTAATGTAATCTTATTTTATGTATGTGCTAATATATTCCGCATTTTATCTAGATATATCTTTTTATTCACTTATGATACAGTATAGAACTTTTAAGCATATCCTTAGCATATCATTACTATTTATTAATTATTATTATTTTATTTTAAATTATAACATTTAATGTCTACATCCCATATTATATTAATTTAACTTATCTTTTACCATTTGTCTTTCAAAGTTTAATATCTTAATGTGCTTCTTTTATGAGTTTTATGTTTATATCATTATGCATGTATGTCGGTCAAAAGCTATACATAGCTTATGTTTTGTAAAATGTTATATATTTACCGACAATAAATAAATTTTGATTTGATTTGATTTGATTGAATACATAACGGCTATTATTCATACATGTAAAAGGAGATAAAACGATCAATATTAGGTATTGAAAAATACATACAACATACACAGTCATTTCCCTGTACAAAAATATTCCAAGTAGATCTATTTTATATTCTTTTTTAATTAAAAGTGACGCTTTATGAAAAATAAAATATTAAGTTATTTGAATTTTATAATTAACTGTTTATATGACAAGTATACTCCCCCTGCCATAATGACAGTATAGTCCTTTATTTTCTAATTCTCTTGGCTTAAACGAAAATAATCATTTATGCAAGATAAACAACAACACAAGAATATGATAAAGGTATTCATTGAGAAAATAAGGAAAGATTAAACAACAGCCTCTCCCTTATCAGAAAATTCAAAGATTTGTCTCCCCCATACCTAACTCCCGTAAAATTTCATGTACAAAATCTTTTGTAAAGTAGATGAGCTTAGAGCAAGATCTTTTTAAGGCACTGTAATTATAAAACTTAAGATTTGAAGCTGAGCGAAATATATATTCTGAAAATTTCTTCGTTAATCTAAATTCACATACGTTACCTGCATTGTCGTTTTTTTTATCACAGATTGGCAATGAAACATAAACATAATATTTACTTTATTATAAACCATATTTCAATGTCCATTTTTTGCTATCGCATAATATTGCAATATTATAAACCATATTTCAATGTCCATTATTTGCTATCGTACAATATTGCAATATTATAAACCATATTTCAATGTTCATTATTTGCTATCGCACAATATTGCAATATTATAAACCATATTTCAATGTTCATTATTTGCTATCGCACAATATTGCAATATTATAAACCATATTTCAATGTTCATTATTTGCTATCGCACAATATTGCAATATTATAAACCATATTTCAATGTTCATTATTTGCTATCGCACAATATTGCAATATTATAAACCATATTTCAATGTTCATTATTTGCTATCGCACAATATTGCAAATATTGTGATAATTTACAGGAGTTTCAGCTAAATTATTTTGTACTTCACCAGTCAGTATGCTGTGTGAGTCGGCTACACAACCCATCGTGTGAGTGGGTTCGTAGAAGATAAGCCACACTCCGTAAGTGTCCTGACATGAATTTTTGTACAAATAAAAACCTAAGAACATAATTAAATTGGACTATAAATAGAAGCCTTAAACGAATATTCATTGATTGCATATCTTTCATTTATAACGCCTGGTCAAGAAAACAATCAGACAACAGCTTTCAAAATATGATGTTTCTAAAGAATACAAGAGAAGACAACACTGTCTTCATACAAATATACATAAACAAACAAATTTATATCAGAAATAGAATAACAAGCCTTTGTCTATACATTTTGACCCTTGGTCAAAGTTAATTCTGCCTTAAATTCTAATCAATTAACTCACAATTTCCAATGCTACGATTGGGTCCGGTCTGTCATACAAAAACATCTATTTCTAGAACTATTAAAAACATAATAGAAATAGTGGAAAGAAAATGCATTTTAAATTCAGAAAAAACCTTAATTGCGGTTTCTCAGCGGCACGGGATACCTCTTTACTATTGGAAATTTCTGTGACAGGAATCTTGTCTCTCAATTTGTTTAAAGCATCGGTACCCTCTTTTGCACTCACTATGTAAAAATACTTCTTGGTAAGGAATTACCTTATCAAAAAAGACCGTCTACATGTAGAATTTTACTTAAAATACAAGTACCAATTAAATAGTAGTGAAGGTTTTTGCATGTGTGTTCAACTCTGTTGTTCTCATTGTTTATGCATTTCAAGCGTAAATACCAGGCTCTAATGTACATGTCATGACGATCATATCTTTTGGAGTGGTTTGGACTTTACTGTGGTAACTTGCAAAAAAATAGACGATAATACCACCCGGTGAAAAATTGTGGCACTAAGAAATGGCATACCCATAATTTTCGTACTTGGATGTTGTATACATTGTCTGTAACAATATAACAAAAAATCTATTTTCATCCTTTTTCTACTTTTTATATATGGGTATGATAGTACATAACATTAAACAACATTAAACATATTCTAGGGCAAATCAATGCAATTTGTAACTTAAGGTGGAGGTGATGGTTGCGGTGGTGGTGGGAGTTTTCACACCGGATCACGGCAGTCAGCTAAAGATAAACAAAAATATATACTCGTTGAAAAATCTTAAACTAAAATGACTGTTATATTTGTTTTTGTAGTACATATATTATGTAAACATTTACCTCTTTGTCGAAATTATGACGTATAAATCTAGGCTTAAACATCCACCTTCTTCTTATCACATTTTATCACTATGACATATAATTTAACTGTAGGATATATACTTTTGTGTCATGGTCCATTTTCCTGAATATCAAACAGAATTAAAATCTTAGAAAAGTACAAATCACAAGCATAGTCCCAAAGAACTGATAGGTGTTCATCTTGCGGCTATGTGCGACGTAAACCCTGGCGTTTATTTGTTAAGATATCGCTTATCAATGATACATGTACGTTTTTTTTCACATACTAAATTTAGATTTAGTAACGAAACGGGGAATTTTGTAGATAAGTTATCGTGAAGATATAACATTTCAAATAGATTTATACAGGTAAAAAAAAGAGCAAACAGTATTGAAGCAGCATGCCTCTAGATCCATTTTGATTTTCATGAAAATTTATAAACTTAATTTAAGTAAAAAATATTGTTAAATGAACAATGAAAGAAATTTACACATTGCAGGCGACACTTAAAATTTACAAAAAAATACAAAACATAGGTCAGACTATGAAAAAAGGCCTTACGCAATAGAAAATAGTCAAAATAAGTCATTTTATGCATATAATATGTTCATTAATTCTTGAATCGAAAGTAAATTTACTTTTTAAAATTTTTTTAAATATCTTTATCAAGGTTCATTTTCATGAAATATTATGTCACATCAAGATGCAGGCAGTTTAAATGCGAAGACGGCAGTGCATGTAACACCGCACTTTGGAACACCAAAGTGCGGTTGTGGAACACCAAAGTGCGGTTGACTTCACACCACACATTTTGGTCATTTTAAATACTGATTACTGGCTTATTTTCGATCTGATTTATTATCGATTTAAAAAAAATGGAACTCAGTATGACGGCCGATACTTTGATTCATCACTGTGCAACTAAATAATCTTACTTTATGTTCATTGTACTTAGTGCCATTTAAACTCTGATCTAGCAGCTATAAAAATGTGCTTATTGCTTATTAAATGTAAATGATATTAAATATTTTATGAATTTATCGATCGAATGTGTGACTCATCTAGGTCGCGTGATACGTTTTGCCAATGATAAATTGTTAATGAATATTCATGATTAAAATATCACCAATCAGTAAAACGTGATCTTTCACCAGAATGTTGAATTATTTTCGAATGTTGACAAAATAGCGGCATCCGTCCACCATTTTGAATTTATCGATAAAGAAGATCAGCATAAATTATAAAAAAAACATTTTAATGTCTGTACACATGTTCCGACTTAAAATGTCTTACCAATGATATTATGTAACTAATGTAAGTAACAATATAATAACAAAATTATGTATAATTTATGAATCTTTTTTATGTTTACACAAAAATACTTCATTCAATTAATTATCTTATATATCATCGTTTTTATTTCCTTGTATATTTTTTTTTACTTCACGACATGTATTGAAATATTTTTAAATATTTAATAGATCACCATTTCGACTAGTTTGGCCATACCACGTGATCAGTGGCATCAGAAATGATAAGGAGTTGAATGACGTCACAAATTAACAAAGCAATACGAATTTATATTTCCAAGCTAGTTCCTTTATTTTATTTTATTTTTTAAAATCAATTAAAAGTAATGATACAGTTAAAAGCGGAAATTTGTTTCATTCGAGGTTTCGATTTCATAAAGACGTATTTTGTGACAACATTCGAACCGCAGTTTTAAAGATATGCAGGAGTTCGATTGTAAATGGTGATAATGGTGTAAAATAATCATGATTCAAGTCATTTTATCTCTTAAATCGACCCCTTTAGACAAGTTCGTCATATTCGAAGGTATATATTTACTTATAAAAGAATGATCCCTCGGAATTATCAATCACAAATAATTACATGAAAATTACAGACTCGGATTTGAGTCTGTACAAGACAAACATGTAATGATTAGAACTGAAATGAAGCTGACAAGTCTCTGTTCGGAACAAATTGGTATATTATTTGGAGAAAAGCTGGAAATGTTTTGATTTGGTGTGAAGCAGTTTGGAGTATTATATATTAACGGGCCCTTGTTTGTAAAAATGCTACATTTCACATTTTTATAAATCCTAATGTTATATTTCTTACAATGCATTATAAAATGTTGCTAAATGAGTTGAAGAAAATGGAAAAAGCCCGCCATAAAGTTGCATTATAACACAATAATAGCATTTAATATTATATGGTAACGTTAGTGAGATCTATTTTATCATAAGATAAGGAGAAGTCTAAAAATAGAGAGAAATAAGAAACCCTAAAAATTTAACGGATTATTCGAAATATTGACTCTAGAGTAATGAACCTTTCTTATTGTAATTATACGGGAGTTGATATGAAACTTAAATTTACAGTTTAATGTAAATCCTTTAAACATAAACAAGTTTAAAAAAAAAAAAAAAAAAAAAAAAAAGTCTTAAGTTCAAGGGGGGATGATTCTTGAAATATTAATGCTAGTGTTATGAATCTTGTCACACATGATAAGTAACAAATATTTTAACAAAAAGTTTGAAGTGCATACATGTAATTTAAGAAATGAAAAAGGTATAATAAAACTCACATTTTAACATAAATTCAAGGGGGATAATTCTGAACAAAATGTGTACTAGAGTTATGTATTTTGTATCACATCATGTAGGCAATGATAAGGAAAAGATCTGGAAACAAAGTGATCCTTCGGAAGCATTAATCACAACACAATTACATAAGAATTGCAGACTCGGTGTGATTGAGTCTGTACACTTATTAGACTTTATGAAGTAGAAACATCAAGTTATAAGAAAATAGGAAAAAAAATATATAATAGAAAAAAAATCATTGGGGAAAATTCTTGAAATATTGGTGCTAGAGTTATGACCTTGTCACATAAGATGTGGTTGATGATAAGGAATATATATTTGATTTTGATAGCATAAAAAATAGAGAAATAAGAGTAATATGTTTAAGGAAAATTCTAAGTTAAATGGGAAATAATTCTGAAAATATTGTTTTCCAGGTTTATCCGATCTCCTTGGCCATTATGCCTCTTATCCGAACTATCTGATAAACGCTTAAATAAAGGAGATGTTGCTTGACACAATTGGACACGATTTTAAGTTATCTTCTCTTAAAAATTCCTGAAAAGATGACATATATTTGAAAATTATACCTCGAACACATCAAAATGAACAAAAATACACGAAATTTGCACACAGATTCTGAGTTTGACTGATTCTGAAATGAAAAAGCGAAACATCCCTTTCGCTTCTTAGCACCGACTGGAGCGGTACTCAACTTTAAACACAAGTTTAAAAGTGCTTGAATCATTGATCCTGAAGCACCATACACATATAGGTACTAACTGCCACACGGCACTAGACACACGCTATTGTGATGTAAAAATATCTAAAAATATCACAACTCACATTGTGGGGCAGATAGCTCATAAAGAAGGAAAGCGACAACCAGTTTCTTTTATGACTCCTCACATCATGTTAAGATTAAGGAAATTCTCTCAGCTAGTTTAAATTTTCCCTCTTTGTCTTTATAAATATTGTAGAAGGTCTTATTAGAGAGGTCATCAGACCTCTCCACAGTGTTGAGTTTGATTGCTGGCGGCATCCATTTTTGCGTATCAAATTAAGTTTAAGCAATCTTATTTACAGCCTAAAACCATTATCTTATTTACAGCCTAAAACATAAGAACCAGCCTACAAACATTGTTATGCGCATACCCCGATGCGAAATACGACTTTACTAAAACGAAAAATCAACATATACTGTAGTAAATCGTTTATTGTTTTGTGAACAACGAATTTGAAAAAAATGACAGTTAACATTTACAATAGCTACAATACTGTGAAATTTGGAAAGGATTATTGGTTTGAGGATGGTAAATCTGGCCAAAATTTCTTTACTCATTTCGTTGTAAAAGTCATTGGGTCATTAAGAGTCCAGGTCATTGGCACAGCTCAGTAAGTTTTAGATATGATCAGCCAGTGAAGGTCGCATAGAATCAGGTTTCCAATTGAACTGTTTTTAGCCCTATAGCATCGCCAAAAAAAATATCAGATTTTATGAATGAAATTCTTAACTGCTTTGCATGTATTTGGCTATATAAAGGGCTTTTCTCGTTTTTTTTCTGCTGTTAACAAGTTTAGTTAATCAAATGTAAGTGTATCAATCTAATTTACTATAAAAAGTACAAATATATTTACTTTTTCAAAATGCATGACTGCACTAATTTGCACTGTTTTTTTATTCAAAATTGAAATCTGGACTTTTTGAATGACTTCTTTGGCGATGAATGAGTACAGAAGAAGTCAATCGAAAGGTCAGATTTCAATTTATGAATAAAAGCAAGTTCATCGGTGATTAATTGGGTTTTTAAGTGGAGCTAGAATACTGAAAAACAAAGCATTTCTTTGCTTTGGACCCAAAACTTTTTCAACAATTCATGTTTGCATGTACATTACTACTGGAATTATTTGTATATGTACTGCGAATTTGTAACTTTAACAAATGTTAACATGTATATTTATGTATTTTTGTACTTATGTTTGTACAACAGGCTAAACCACTTGTACACAATTTTGAACATTGTTAAGGCATGTCAGCACACGCAGTATTCAAGTCGCGCAAGGAGTCGTTCAGACTGGTTTCCGCAAGTGGGTCGCCAGTCTACTTTTGAACGCAAACAAAAGTGTATAAATTTATAATTTAATTTTGAATTCGAATTTTCCAGTTTTTATTTAAGCATTAAATTGAATATCAGTAAAATGATATTTTAACCAATGTATTTGCACACCATATTTCATATGAACTTTAGAAGCTGATAGTATTAGAAACTAATATAAATTTATAAAAATAATGGCTTTTATGGATGGAGACCTTAAAACATAAATTTTAATATTATAGAAATTTACAGATTTATTAAATGAATATTTGTTTGTTAGGACGGGAAAGGCGGAAAAGAGGACAAAGACGATAAACACGAGAAAAGTAAAGGAAAGAAAGAAAAAGAGGACAAAGCCGGAGCAAAGAAAGGTGAATATTTTGTCTTTTTTGTGTTTTTTTTTTTTACTTTTGTCTTTGAGTACAAATTATTCATTAAGATGGTAGTATTTGAATAAAAAAATGTAAAAGGTCAACATGACCATGAAGATTTGAAGTGTGCATGCATAAATTGTTATTATGGTTTTTGGGAAGCATTGACTTATGGGATGTCATGATTTTATGTATTTATTTTTAAAAATTTACAATATTTCTAGTTTGGGCAATGATTTAAATTGCTGAAGGTTATTTTGTGAAAGAAAACTATTAAATTTTACACTTTAAAAACTAGAGAAAAAAAAATAAGAAATTAAGTTAATGAAATTTGCTTCTCAAAAATTTCAAAATATCTAAACAGCATGAATGGAATTTCAATAACAAAATTTTAAGATAAGTAATAGTTATTATACACATGGTTTTATGATTAAAACTGGTATTTCTCTTTAGATTGACACATTTGTTTTGCTGTATTCACCTCTCCTGCTAAATCAATTATCATAAAGAACTACAAATCCAATTAGTGTTTGAAATTATTTTTTTTGTCCAATTTGATTGCAGTATTTCAAATGAATCATAACACATTAACTTTGGTAAATCAGCAAACTGTTAATCAGTCTAGTAAATCTACTGTTTATAAAATAATTAAAAACGCTAAAGCTGGTTGAATTTTATTAGTATGTATTTACAAAATTAAATTTGTGCCACGCCTGACCAATTTAATTTTGTCAATAGGTACTTTTAAACTTTAACCTAAACTTAAAGTACAGTTTAAATCCATTATGATAATTGCTTTAATTGATTTTCATCAATATTAAGATTTCCGTTTTTTTCTCTTCATTTTAGCAAATGTTATTGTTTCTAAAGACCTGTTTTAAGGTTTGATATCAATTAACTGCATATTTTTTATGTCACATAAGTATTGATAGAATTTTTATAACAAATTGTCAGTAACTACATTTGTATTTATTAAATTGGAGTAAAAATAACAAGTTTTTTTCCAAATATTAATCATTACAATGCTTTATTCACTGTGCCCCAGTTGCTCTTTTCTTGGTCAATTTGACTTTAATTATTATCGGACAATTGTCCATCCATTTTAATGCATCATTTCAGTGCAGAAGTGAAATGACAGATCGAAAAATATCCTTTGACATGTTCAATTAGGTTCCTTGTTAATTGTATGTCAGTTATACAGGGTTGCAGAAGTGTGAAAAAATACCATATGAAGTGCTCAAATTTCTTATTTACTATTTTTATGTCCCCCTTCGAAGAAGAGGGGGTATATTGTTTTGCTAATGTCGGTCTGTCTGTCTGTCTGTCGGTCCGTCCGTCGGTCTGCCGGTCTGTCCGTCGGTAGACCACATGGTTTCCGCTAATTATCTTGAAAAGTATTTATCACAAAGTCTTCATATTTTACATAGTGATTGGACATAACTAGTAGATGACCCCTATTGATTTTGCGGTCACTAGGTCAAAGGTCAAGGTCACAGGGACCTTAAATGTCAAAATGGTTTCCGCTGATTATCTTAAAAGTATGTATCACAAAGTCTTCATATTTCACACAGTGATTGTTCATCACTAGTTGATGACCCCTATTGATTTTGGGCTCACTAGGTCAAAGGTCAAGGGTACAGGGACCTTTAATGTGAAAATGGTTTCCGCTGATTATCTTGAAAGTATGTATCACAAAGTCTTCATATTTCACACAGTGATTGGTCATAACTAGTAGATGACCCCTATTGATTTTGGGGTCACTAGGTCAAAGGTCAAGGTCACAGGGGCTTTAAATGTCAAAATGGTTTCCACTGATTATCTTAAAAAGTATTCATCACAAAGTCTTCATATTTCACATAGTGATTAGTCATAACTAGTAGATGACTCCTATTGATTTTGGGGTCACTAGGTCAAAGGTCAAGGTCACAGGGACCTTAAATGTCAAAATAGTTTCCGCTGATTATCTTGAAAAGTATGTATCACAAAGTTTTCATATTTCACACAGTGATTGGTCGTCACTAGTAGACGACCCCTATTGATTTTGGGGTCACTTGGTCAAAGGTCAAGGTCACATGGACTTTAAAATGTGAAAATGGTTTCCGCTGATTATCTTGAAACGTATTCATCACAAAGTCTTCATATTTCACATAGTGATTGGTCATCACTAGTAGATGATCCCTATTGATTTTGGGATCACTAGGTCAAAGGTCAAGGGCACAGGGGCCTTAAATGTCAAAAGGGTTTTTGCTGATTATCTTGAAAAGTATTCATCACATAGTCTTCATATTTCACCTAGTTATTGGTCATAAGTATTAGATGACCTCTATTGATTTAGGGGTCATTAGGTCAAAGGTCAATGTCACATGGGCCTTAAATGTCAAAATGGTTTCCGTTGATTTTTCCATAATTGAACACTTCCATGTACCCATTTTTGTCAAGTTTCTTTAATAAAATTACCAATTATGTGAGTCAATGGCTAGAAAGGGGGGTATATGTGTCGTTCGACATTCTTGTTAAATTGTTGCTTTTTAAATGATTTTTAGGGCTATATTAACTAGAAACTGAATAATAAAGTTTATGTATTTATAAAGTGTGATAGTAACATATCAATTTGCCACTGGCATATCAAGTTTAACTGGCTTTATACATCTATAAAGTCAGGATCGGCAAAATCAAATGTCAGTATTGCCCAGGTTGTCTCACAGCCTGTACAGACGAGTAAAAAAATTCATGAACTTACTGTATAGATATCATATAGCCAAGTTAAGAAATGCTTCAGATAAAAATGGACAAGTAAGTCAAAATCTGGATTTGGCAATTCCTAATTAAAAGTGCAAATGCATAATGTAAATTTAGAAGTTAAACGGGTTAGATAATACACACACATTAATGATATCACTTTTATTAACCCAGTCTGAGCTCACTTTCTTTGTCAATGCTCAGACTGTCCTAATGTTTCACGTTCAATTTAGAATCTAATATTGTTTCTTACACACAGTGTTTTTGAATAGTCACATTGTCACATGGTGCCTTTTAAGACAGGTTATAATAGGGAGACTAAAGTTGTTCAATGGTTAAGGTTCCTCACCTAAAAATTTCATCTGTCATTGATTTATCAGTTTGTTTCCCCAATTTATATGTATACTTTGAGTTTTAAGATTCTGTAAATGAACTCAGTAGCCTAGTAACAGAATAAAGAATAAATAATACAATAATGGTTTCATTGCAAAGCATTCCATTTTAATGATCAACCACTCATACTTATTTTAAGGCAATGTATTTTAAACTTCAAAAACTTCATTTAATCTCACAACAAAAATCATTAGCCTGATGCCATCAGCAAAGAGTGGCGGCATGGCTGAGTGGTGGTTCAGGCGTCAGACTAGTTATTTAAGGATTGCTTGACACATGGGTTTAAACCCTCTCAGGGGCAAGCTAAGTCAGTTGGACC
Source organism: Ruditapes philippinarum (assembly GCF_026571515.1). NCBI lineage: Eukaryota > Metazoa > Mollusca > Bivalvia > Venerida > Veneridae > Ruditapes > Ruditapes philippinarum. The sequence continues at coordinate 20,150 of NW_026865048.1, forward strand.
TTAAAGGTAAAATGTTTAAATCTGAGTACTTTCCTTCTTTCAATACTTATAAAGTCTTATTATCCATTCTAAAATAAAATACATAAATTGGTCTATAATTTATCTTTAGTGTGAATTAGTAATTGACTACTCTAGAAATGGGAGCACTTTTATCATGGTGTTTTTAAACACACCAAGTATCACACAATTAGAAATCTTTCTAAGAAAACCTTTTGGTAAACATCAATATTTGTGAAAATTTTGAAATAATAGAAATCAAGTTTAAGACTATTGATATAAATGATGAATTAATGCTTACATTTATAATTTGATTTAATTTTAAATGACATGAAACAAAATTAAGAAATTCTGACATTAAATGCACATATGACCTTGACCTTTGACCATGTGACCACAAAGTCAATAGGGGTCATCTGCTAGTAATGGCCAATCAGTATGTGAAATATGAAGACTTTGTGATATATAGTTTTTAAGATAACCAGCGGAAACCATTCTGATATTTAAGGCCCCTATTCAATATCAAAATGGAACTGATATGTTTTTATGTTTTTGACAATTTTTAAAACAAAAAGATATAATTTAACATTTATTATATTTTGGTCTGGCTAGCTGCCGCGGCCACAGATTCGCAGGCCCGAAGAGGTGAATACACCATTTTGTGTTTTTTTTTGCCTCAATTTGCTGTGACATGAGGTTGTTCTTTTTTTCTTGCATTTTGCTTATAAATAAACCAAAAATAATGAAAATAAAAAAAAAAAACAACAAAACATTAAAAAAGAAAAAAACGCATGAAATATTCAGAAAATTATTTTTTTTAAAAGAATTTTTATAAATTTTATATCAGAATTAGAGATCAATGCAAAATTGTTGTAACTTTGTTACCTTAAATAAACAAGTTTATACTGTCAGTTTTGCTATAACAGTTAGCACTCGTTCTTTATATCAGTTTAGAAATTTGAATGTGTGAGAGTGACTGTGCATGTGTTTATGATTTTGTGTGGACTTTGATGTGTGAAATTATAAAAAATAAAAAAAATATAAAGATAAAACATTTTATTTTGATAAGAAAGTTCAGTAATGGAAATTTTTGCTTTTTATTTTGCTCCCTGTAGATTCAAAAGGAAAAGGTGGATAAATTATTATTTTTAATTTATGATTTATATATTTATATTATCAATGTTCAGTTAGTCAAACAGTTTCCACTCTGTGTTGTTTCTTTACTTGAAAATTTGAAAAAAATGTTCTTTGAAATATCACATTTATTTATGATATCATTTTATATATCATATTATTTGATTCTTTATTGAGTTAAGCTGTTTCAATTCCAGATTTATTTTGGTTTTTCAAACATTATACATAGATTACAAAATAATCAACATCTGTTAGAAACAGTTACTTCTAAGAACTAATTGACTTGTAGTTTCTCCTTACACCCTTTCAACTTTTTTTAATAAATAAATTAAGAGAGGCAAGCTTTCAATCAGTCAATTTCTAGACAAATGAACCCTGCATCTTGGTGAAAATTTCAATGAAATATAGACCATGGTCTCAATGAATTATAGACCATGGTTCAATGACAATTTTATTGAACTAAAGACCATGGTTCTGTGACAATTTCAATGAAATATAGACCATGGTTCTGTAACAATGTCAATGAAATATAGACCATGGTTCAATGACAATTGCAATGAAATATAGACCACAGATATGTGACAATTTCAATGAAATATCCAGCATGGTTCATGCAAACTCTGTTTACAGTGCCCTGAGGAAGATATGTTTTTTCTTGAAAGAAAACAGAACATATTTCAGTTTTTTTTCTTTTTAATGATTTTATACAGCACATATTGGAAGCTATATTTTTTTCGCAGCCATATTTATAGTATATATAGTTTTTGTTTGGTATTAAAATATATACATGTGTTTTTTTCTGTTCAAATAGTTACAGTAATGCGAAGTTTTTAGCCATGCTTTTATTATAGTCATTATAATCAAATGTTTAATGTCAATATAGTCATCTAATTTTGTTTTTGCTAGACTATGCTAAAAAGTTTTTTGTATCATCATTCCTACATTTGATTATAAGATAATGTTAGGGAATAGCTTTGTTAATGCCATTGTCTATACAATTGCTTGTGAAATATCGACAGTTGTACATAAGTTCTGGAGTTAACCTGCATGAATTGTGTATGTCTGTCTGTCTGTCTGTCCTAGTTTAAAATATACAAAATAGGGATATTAGTAAATCTTTAAAAACAAAATTTGTTAGGACAATTCCTATTTTACTGAATCATAAATTGTTTCTAATATAAGCTTTTCTTTCTGCTCAGCTGGAGTTCAATGAAGATAGGGCTGTTCAGCTTTCCCAAAAATACTTCAGTTTAATTTAATTGGAGGAAAGAATTAATTGCAATGAAGTCAACATAGTGAGCATATATTGCTGTTGATTTCCCAATTACCTAAATACCGGACTTTAGTGTAAAGATTATTATTTCATGTTAAGGTTTTTCCCAGGTACATAAGTTTCGGATAACATGTATTACTGACACACCACTAACTTAAATTCTATAAGTCGAGTATCAGGAGAGAAAAATGAAATCTGATTTTAATGTTTTTGAATTTTGAATTCCTTCCTTTTAATTTTATATACATGTTAACATAGATTTTTTTCATACATTATAGATAGTCGGAAATAATTGTATTAGAATTACATTATACAAGATTTGACCATGCTTCACTGAACTCACATAGAGTAGGATGCTTTTAAAATCAGTATTAGATTAATTTTTAGATATATATAATATATAAGTAGTCTGAGTAATGTAATTAAGAAATAACATCGGCCTGAGAGGTGTATATCGGCTATTTAACACCGGTTTGGAGTTTTGATGCGTAGGAATTGACCACGAAGGCCGTAGGCCTGAGTGGTTAATTTTCTCGCATCAAAACGACAAAACCGGTGTTAAATAGCCGATATACACCTCTCAGGCCGATGTTATTTCGATTCTTACACGATAAAATAAGGAAAATCACTAACGTTATTTTTCAAGCGCAAATAACTTCCGGTGCCGATTTTCGTATATAACGCTGTTCGATTTTCGCACCCTACTGTTGCGAAGATACAGAAATTATCAAACAAAAGAAATAATAAGAAAAAAATGTTATTTTATCAAGTTTTCAACAATAAAAACTTACATCATATTGTGTTTACATCAATGCCCCATTTATCATTCTTGTATGTATGAAATAACGTCAGCTTGTTTATGAATGAATTGTTTACTTAGGATGACGTCATTTCGCTGCTTACAGATTGGTGCCGTTTTGTCAAAATATTTATTAACTGATATGGATCTAATATGTGGCGTTAGTGTATGTGAGATATTATTTCGGTATTCTATGAAAAGAAAACATTATACGAACTGAAAATATAAATAAAAATGATTGTTATTGTTGCTTTAAAATGCTTTGTAAACTATACAATCGAGGGTGAAAACATAACAGCGCATATACAAGTAGTCCCTAACCGGTGTTTATTGGCAGTTTAACACCAGTTTTTTTCTTCTTTGGCTATAGTGACAAAATCACGTGAGTGTTAGAATAATAAAATATTCATTAGTAAAAAAAAGGTATTTAGGGAAAATTAAAAGTTAGCTTTAGCTTTATTTAAAGAAACAGTCATGTTTCCATATGTGGTTCAAAAAGACTGAACTTAATTTAAATACAAGTTGCTGTAATTTTTTTATGCATCCACTTTTGTAGAGAATGAAGTCTGTGACATCCTAAAGTTTACATAAAAACCTATAAAAAAAAAACTTATTGTTCATTGATTTACTCAATTGATACATCACTCAATAGGTGTAAATAAAAGTTTATTCCATTCTGAAAAAAGAAAAAAGAAACAAATAAAAATCAACTCTCTTTGAAGCTTAAAAGAAAAACACAAAAAAACAACAAACAGTATTCAAAGTTCAACCATGTTTAACGCAAATCATAAAAATCTTATTTATATACCATCAGAACATTTAAAAGTCCCGGTCCATGGTCACCGACCAAACAGCCCCGGTCACGGTCATAGTAAGTATACAGCATGGATAAAACTGATTCTGCTCTAAATTGGCAAAAAAAAACTTTTTCTAATAAATTTACCTAACAATGCATGCTGATTCATTTGCATCTTGCAACCTTCCTGTATATAAATCATCTAAAGTAATAGCCATACAAGAAGTGCTCTACTAAATTAATTAAGTATATTACACAAACATTACCCTAACTTTATTTACAATTCATATACATCTTCTTCATCTCTACTACTCTGAACTTTTAAAGTTTCTTTATAATGTGTATTTTATTTCAAAAGATCATATTTATTACTTTCATTCAACACTTTTATTCCTGATCATGTTTATTCTAACAAAGCATCATGTTAATCATATCTATTTATCATTTCTATAACATTCATGCATTATGCCTGTATCTGTGCACTTTGTTTATTAATAATTATATCCATGCATCATATTTATTGTATTTATTAATAAATTATTATCATCTTTATTATACCCACGCATCATGTCTATTTTATCCATTGTATTGTCTGTTTCATATCCATTTATCATGTCTGTTATATCCATGTATCATGTCTATTATATCCATTCATTATGTCTATCATATATATTTATCATGTCAATTATATCCAGTTATCATGTCTATTATATCCATACATCATGTCTGTTATATCCATGTATCATGTCTATTATATTCATTCATTATGTCTATTATATCCATGCATTATATATATATGCATTGTTTCTAATGACAGTTTTTACATTCTTTTAACAAGTTTATTTATCAAGTGTGTTTTTTTTACCAACAAAATTTATTCTATATAATAATGATCGTTTAATTTATTATTTTGTTTATCCTCATTTGCTTTATTTCATCATGTATAATCTTTTGTAATTGTTGCTCAAATGACTCAGGTGGGACATATTTTCACAATGTCATGATGACAGGTCATGACTCAGCCCCTTAGATATACAACAGAAATTTTCTTGTACCCCTGTGAACAACCTGGTGTTGCTTTATGATATTAATTGACATACAGAATTAGATGTTTTGGTAATAAATGCATAATTTTCATCTGTTAGAACACCAAATGTCTGGCCAGTTATCATCTTAAACTACATGTACTTGTATAAAGAAAAGTCCAATATTACCAGTATTGTTCTTTGCCATTGTTATATTTAATCTATATAGAAAAGTCCAATATTACCAGTACTGTACTTTGCCATGGTTATATTTAAACTATATGAAAAAGATCAATATTACCAGTATTGTACTTTGCCATGGTCATATTTAAACTATAAAGAAAAGTCCAATATCACCAGTATTGTACTTTGCCATGGTTATATTTAAACTATATAAAAAGTCCAATTTAAA
>NW_026865049.1:0-86558 GCF_026571515.1 Ruditapes philippinarum
CCAAAGTGATATCACTTGATAAACATTTATTTCTGATATTCTTAGACAAGTGGATGTACAGAAGACTAAAACTCAAGGGCCATATTATTTCATTTTGCTTATAATGCATAGTAGCTTATCCCCCCCCCAAAAAAATCAATATGTGTATCCCTCTCGACATTATAATTACAAAAGGTGTGAATGTTTCTATATATAAAAATTGCCTTGAAAAAAAATCAACGTTTCCCTTAGTCATTGCATTTGTTTGTTTTTTTTTCGGATCTCAAAACACTGTGAGCGAAAGTAGATTGTCAAGATGTGCCCCCTTCTGTTTGAGGGGTTTGAAGGGGGGGGGGGGGGAGTCCCGCTCATCACCAAGAAAATTTAAAATTTTGGACTTGTGAAAAGCTTAAAGTGACCCTAGGTTGATCATAAGGTAACGTGCAACCAACACTGAAAAGCCTTTGACTCTATCTCAATCCCTTGAGAAGTTGCAGCCATTTGAAATAAATTTTGATGGAAAAAATCGAGGCAAAATAGTGATTTTTGGCAATTTTGAGAAGTCCCCTCGTTGCTATGGAAATTTAAGACTGAGCATGTTGTTACAAAGGCAATGGTCCAGTCAACATTTGTGCCAAGTTTGATTAGTATTGAAGCATTTTTCATAGTTTCATAGCAGTTTGAACTTGTAAGAGTAGGCTTTTCAGTGAAAATGGCCATTTTTCACAATATGCTCAAGGGGGAAAGGGTTAACTGATATGGATCAAATATGTAGAGGTGTAACGATTCATCGATGCATCGCGATCTGTCTTGTCCCCAATGTATGCATCGTAATGAAATTCCAAATTCCAATATATTGCGATGCAATACATATTTCACCTCCCGATGTATCGATACAGCGAGGAGGTATCGCAATACACTAACAATATCTTCCAGGAATATAAGGACAAACGTATTTTTTGAAAGACTGAAGAAAGAAAAATAGCTCGGATGAAAACAATAAACAAGCGCGACTATTATCATACCATCGTTGTCTTCTCGTTTCCCCATGTCCGCAATCATTTAACTGTAACTAACCAAGTTTTATCAATTCCATGTAAATGGGCTGGTGTTTTTTGAACTTGTTTATAATAAAAACATAATTAGAGATCTGTGCGATTTCAAGAAAATACAACCTACAAACATGAATTTTATTTTGTAGCATAAATGTCCGAATAAAATAGTGATGATGACAACATCCCCATGTGATATTCGTCACGTATTTATACTTTCATTTCTGTTGACATCATTTTCCCGTAAAAAAACAACAAAGCAAACAAACAGAAAACATGAAGACTGCAAAATATGTAGACGGGGAAATTACAGTCAATCCTCCCTGGTCATATAAGTCACGGGAGTTTTGGGAAAATTGTAGTTTTTGGGGAACCATGAGACAGTGTTGTATAATGTGAAAGACCGGACGGACATGGAGTGTTTGCAAAATCAAAATAAAATACTCTGGGGTTGAGCACAAATCTTTTGAGAAAACAGAGACTGAAACTTATAAACTGTCATTTTCACAGTTGTTGACCTAATTGTAGATCACTTGTTTCTATTTTTTTTCACAAGAAAAATCTTTAGTGGTGTATTGTAAGACTGAAATTGTTAAACTGCCATATTTACAGTAGTGGACTTTAGTGTTAGAATAGCTAGTAGATATCAATTTGCTGTTATGGTTTAATTAAAAATACCTTTAATCCTCAAGTAATCAGAAAAGTAAATTGTTAAAAGATCAAAATCGGAAACCAAGTTATAACAACAAGTTAAAAGAGTTTATTTTTTTGGTATTTTAATAGTATTCTATTATATTCGTAATTATGCTGTAAACAAATGGCCAATTTTTTATATACTAAGTCTAAAAGTCAATATCGTGATACGTATCGCATCGCAACATAAGAATCGCAATATGCATCGCATTTCTTCAAAGTATGCAATACATATCGTGAATCGCATCGTTTTGAAAAACAAATATCGTGATATGTATCGTGACAGAAAAAAATGGCAATGCACAGCCCTACAAATATGTTGCGTTAGTGTATGTAAGATATTATTTCGGTATTAAATTAAAAGAAACATAATAAGAACTGAAAATATAAATAACAAGAACTGTCGGAGGACAGTATATTGGCTTGACTATTCAAAAAGTTTTTACAAGGGTGTTTTATTGAGTATAATAATGCTAGTTACCTATGAATAAATAAAATTGACCGAAAAGGTACAAAGGCTTGTTAATAAGATGTTTTATCAACTAAATCACTGCTTTTTTTATTATGAATCCATAAAAATGTCCAAAAAAAAGGCACAAACTCTTCATTAGTTATGGAGATAACAGCTTACAAGCAAAAATTTACCATGAATTTCTAAGTTGAAAAAGGGGAGAAAAATCAGTCTAAATGCAAGATAGAATTATGGATCTTGGTCAGTGACCTAAAATTATTATTCTAAATGCATATGTGAAGTTTTAAATAAATATCTTTAATAGTTATTGAGATAATTAATAATGTTAAACTTGCATATAAACATTAACCAAGAGACTAAGTAGAAAAGGGGAGATGAATCAGCCTAAATGTGAGAAGAGTTATGGAACTTGGTCAGTGACATTCAATTATGACTCTCCAATTATGACCCTAAGTACATGTGTAAAGTTTCAAGTAAATATCTTTGAAGACCTTGAACCTTTAACCCAAATTTCTAAGTTTAAAAGGGGCAAATAATTCTGCAAATATTGCAGGCAGAGTTATGCAATTTAGCAAGCTGATGTAGGTTGTTACTATAAAAAAGAAATTCCCTAAGAATATTTGGCATCTTATGAAAAATTACCAATTTGAGCCAAACTGATCTTTTAAGTTTTATATCCTTACAGATTTTGATACAGGGCAGAGTTGACACGTGCCTAGTTGGTATATAGGGCCTTTGCCGTATATTTTACCGGAAAAGAGTCAACTCGTCCCTATACCAAGTCAACACAGGTCAACTCGGCCCACTTTACAAAAATATATTTAACATATTTACTTTGCTTTGCATGTTGTAAAGGTAAATAAATAATTAGAAATAACTTATTATTATTATATAATTATACATTGTGCTTCTGCCGAAATAAAGTATATTTGGATTTTTTTTTTTCGATAAAATTAATATAGATATAATAAAAATGTGTTTCCTTAGATGCATTTTGTTTGTAATGTAATTTTCAAAAAGATATGAAACAAAAAAGTGTTTACTTAATAGCATAAGCTTCTAATTAATTGCAGGTGGTCACTATAAATCAAATTTGAATGAATTAGTCAATCATAATTATCACATACCGTAATTTAATCGGTATCCGTAACATACACATTGATTGATAATAATACGCTGTGACAATAGGAGTATTTTGATGTCTTTTACCCATTTTTTAAATGGGCCCGAGTTGACCCGTGCCCAGTTGGAATACGGCCGAGCTGACTCCGGGCCCGGTATATTTTTGGGTAGTCCAATATATAAGACGTTACAGGCTTGTTATAGTTTATGTTGGTCAAGCCCGACGTCTAATAGGTATTGCTCAAAAACGCATAGCATCATAAAAAATTCAAAAAATGTCTTTTGTCTTGCCTTTCAAGCTTTATTCAAAAGCTTATCTTCTTTTCTTTCAATTTCAACTTCGTCTGTTTCGAACGAAATCTTCAAGTCAGTGCAGAAATCTGCTTCGGCGAATACATGTTGGAAATTCTGGTCATGGTGTATGGAAACCTTTCATTGGTTGTCGTCATAAACTAAGTTCCTACCGAACCAATGAAAGGTCTCGATACACCGGCTGGTCACGTGAACGGGGTTTCCCCAAGATGTCTACGTCGAAGCAGATTTCTGCACTGATTTGAAGATTTTGTTCGAAACAGACGAATATAGAGCGCTTCACGACTATTTGCGCAGGTAGGTAATAGAAACTATGTTGTGTTATTGTTTGCATGCTTTTATTTTTACCTACCACTTTTATAATTGATATTTTACCCGTGGAATTTTGTGATGCGACATCTCGTACGACTAAGCAATTTTGTGACAGAAGTGAACGGTTTTGAATAAATTTCTTAAAATGGGCTAAGGGAATCAGAAAAGAGTTAGTGTTTATCAATTGTGGATTATATAAGCTATGCAACGCAGTATAGTTTTTGGATTTTTTTTATTTAATTAGTGGAAAATCTCGCATGTATTTTAGGGTGATCGAAAATTCTCTATTTAGCGAGTAATGCCCCTTGTCTATATTTATATACATATTATAAGGTAATGACTAAAATCTTATTTTAAGGTCACTATCAAGCAGTATATACCATCCAAACACTGTGTGGGCCCCGGATTCTATTTTACAGAATAAATTAATAGCAACTACATTTACTGACATGTCGACCATAATTTGTATGTACTTCAGTGTTGACAATGTTAATTATATATATTTTTTCATGACAAGTTTATCTGGCGACTAAGTTTGAATATTTGAATGTTTATTAGTCTGACATTCGCAACGGAGTTTGGTTCGAGTGGGTTGTGGTACGAATGAAAAACCCGCTTTTCAACAATGCAGGCTTTCTATAGAAATAACTTTATGCTAAAAATGTGAATAATATGTAAATCCTAATTATAAATATGCACTACAATAAACGAGGTGACCTAGAACTTTAACCTGCATATGGTGATTATCTGCATTTTTTTACTTCCCGAAAAACATCGATTGAAGTAGGTCAACTGAGGGTAACTATTCATTATGTCTATTACCGATCTGAATTTCTATCAATAAATAGAAAAATTATTTCATTACAATTAATTTTTACCAGTTTTCAACATTTCCGTGGATAGCCTTATAGCTCTGTATTTCTCTGCATTGCTGTCGCATCGACCATTTAATTTTCAATATGGCGCCTGTCCTGAATTTCGATGGTCTCCGTGAGGAAAATCCGTCACGCATGCGCACTTGAAATTTATATACCAAAAAAGGTTTGCCGGCTAGAGACCATCTCCCTACTGATAGTGAACAATTTTCTGTGCGCAACTCCTCCTACATTTCTCAACGGAATTTGACCAAACTTTCACAGAGGCTTTGTCATCAAGTGCCTTAGGGCATATTGACAGGGTTTTGTGATTGTATAATATTTGACCTAATTATGGCCCTTTGTTTTTTTTCCTTATACAGATTATATAGTGAACAATTTTTACCATGCGCAACTTCTCCTACATTTCTCAACAGATTTTGACCAAACTTTCACAGAAGCTTTGTTATCAAATGCCCTGGCGCACATTATTGGGGTTTTGTGATTGGATACTATTTGACCTAATTATGCCCATTCGTTTTTTTTCCTTATACAGGTTATATAGTGAACAATTGTTACCATGCGCAACTTCTCCTACATTTCTCAACAGATTTTGACCAAACTTTCACAGAGGCTTTGTCATCAAGTGCTCTGGCGCACATTATCGGGGTTTTGTGATTGGATAATATTTGACCTAATTATAGCCCTTTGTTATTTTACCTTATACAGAATATATAGTGAAAAAAAATTTCTGTGCTGAACTCCTTCATTTCTCAACGGATTTTGTTCAAACTTTCACAGTAGCTTTGTCATCCAGTGCCCTGGCCCATATTGTCGGGGTTTTGTGATTGAATAATTTTTATACCCCCGCACAACAAAGTTGTAAGGGGGGTATACTGGAATCAGCTTGTCCAGCCGTCCGGCGGTTTTTTCTTGTCCGCCCAATAACTTAAGATTCCTTTGACCCTTAGTCTTCATATTAGGCATGGAGGTTAGTCATGATTAGTAGATGACCCCTATTGATTTTGAGGTCACTAGGTCAAAGGTCAAGGTCACAGGGGCCTTGACTTCAAAAAGCTTGTCGCCCAATAACGTAAGATTCCTTTGACCTACAATCGTCATATTTGGCATGGAGGTTAGTCATGATAAGTAGATGACCCCTATTGATTTTGAGGCTACTAGGTCAAAGGTCAAGGTCACAGGGGCCTTGACTTCAAAAAGCTTGTCCGCCCAATAACTTAAGATTCCTTTGACCCACAGTCTTCATATTTGGCATGGAGGTAAGTCATGATTAGTAGATGACCCCTATTGATTTTGAGGTCACCAGGTCAAAGGTCAAAGTCACACGAACTTTGACTTCAAAAAGTTTGTTTGCCCAATAACTTTAGATTCCTTTGACCCACAGTCTTCATATTTGGCATGGATGTTGATCGTGATTAGTAGATGACCCCTTTTGATTTTGAGGTCACTGGATCAAAGGTCAAGGTCATAGGGACTTTCACTTCAAAAAGTTTGTCCACCCATTAACTTAAGATTCCTTTGGCCAAAGTCTTCATATTTGGCATGGATGTTGATCATGACTATAAGGTGACCCCTATTGATTTTGAGGTGACACTGGGTCAAAAGTCAAGGTCACAGGGACCTTGACAAGAAAAAGCTTTTCTTCTTAATTGCTAAAGAATGTCCTGTCTGCAGTGTATTGATTTTGACATTTTCACATTTGAAGCATGTAGAATACATAACTTAGCAATGCACTGGCTTAGTAACCTCAGATTTGTCAGGGAGGTTGTCCTTGAGCTCTAAATGGCCACTGTTAATTCTGACAAAGTGGTATGCGGGGGTATTCACGCCATGATTATGATTGATAGTGGCAGTTCTAGTTTATTCAATTATGGCCCTTTGTTTTTTTTCCTTATACAGAATATAATTATAGTGAACACTTCCTCTGTGGCAATTCCTCCTACATTATTCATGTTTTACATTGCACATAGTTACATTGTTTGTTGCTTGTATTTGTATTTCAAATACAACATATTTATCTACAATGGTGATAATTGAAAACCTGGTTTCATGGCATTGCCATGTTTCTTGTCTTTAAATGTGTATAGTAAAAAACTTAAAAAATATTCTAATGAAAAACCCAAAGAGAGCTAGCGTTTAGATACTAAGCATGAAATATATTCTAGTGAGTGTCTACGAAGTTTGTTCAAATAAAAGCCCTGGGGTCAAAATCTTAGACCGCATCATAATAATTGACCTAGAGTCATACAATTGACAAAACAGTGGAGTATGGGCAAAACAGTGGAGTGTGGGGACACCAGTGTCCTATATGGACACATTTCTAGTTTTCTTTAATTTTCTGTTTAATTTTAGAAAAAAGGAAATCAGGTTGAGTTTTGCCCCTGTCTGGCAGTGGCTCTTGTTGAGTTATTGCCCTTTGTTAATTTTCTTACTTAATAATCTTGTCCAGAGCATAACTTGGTCACTATAAGTTTGATTGACTCCAAATTTTCATTGACCTGAAATGCATTTGAGAAGAATCCATCATATAGTTCTTCATTTTTGATCTGTCAGTGAAAAAACTGTTCCATGATATTTTTATTTTTGATAATATAACAGATTTATTTATCCTGATGTAACATTGTTACAATCAGTTCAAATGCCACTAAAGGTAAATGTACGAGAACAGTGATAATGAATAACCTATATTTAAGAAGAAAATGCCTAACTGACAGCTATACTGTTGACAAGGCAAGACATCTGACTCATGGAGTTCTAAGTCTATAAAGAATATAATGGGGGAAAATATCAGGACTTTCATTTTACTTCCACACTGTTCCAGATAATCAGCTTATAGAAGTTTGTCTCGTAGAAATTCTATTGGGACACTGTATGGTAAACAAATGAACTGAAAATACAAATATTTCTGTATACAATAAACATTTTTAAAAATTTAATGAATAAAACACAATTTTTTGTATTATATTTTGTGTTATAGGAGATAAAAAGACTCAAGGTAGAAGTTTCTTCTCAACAAGAATATGAAAAGGCTAAATCAGGTATGTTATACAGAATATGAAATGGTTAAATCAGGTATGTTAAATAGAATATGACTATAAATATGAATATGTTGTCAGATTTGAAAAGACTAAATCAGGTATGTTATATATTATTGAAAAAGGCTAAATCAGGTATGTTATATAATTATAATATATGAAAATTCTAAATCAGGTAAGTTATAATAACATATGAAAAGGCTAAATCAGGTTTGTTATATATTATATAAAAAGTGCTCAATCAGGTATGTTATATAGAATATGAAAACGGCTAAAATAGAGAAAATGAGAATCCCTAAAGAAAGCCCAAAAACAACAAAATTAAAAATGTTGTAGGCTTGGTTTGAGTGAGCCTGTTCATGGACAGTACCGTAAGTTCAAACTACCATCTAGCGCTGGCTTAAGCAAAATTCAACATTTAAACATGAAATGATAAAATTTTGCATTAAGAAACATACGTAGATATGTTCATATGGCGGTTATCAATGCGACACTTCCGTGCCATTCCATGAAAAGCCATGTATGGTCCCCAATTATTAGAAAGCGTGTGCCTCAGGTATGTTATATAAAATATGAAAAGGCTAAATCAGATATGTTGTATAAATAATGAAAAGGCTAAATCAGGTACGTTGTATAATATATGAAAAGGCTAAATCAGGTATGCTATATAAAATATAATAAAAAGAATAAATCAGGTATGTTATATTATAGAATATGAAAAAGCTTAATCAGGGATGTTACATATGATGTTATATATTATATGAAAAAGGCTAAATGAGGTATTATATATATTTTATGAAAAGGCTTAATCTGGTATGTTATATAATAAATGAAAAGACTAAATTAGGTATTCTATGCAGGATATGTAAAGGCTAAATCAGGTATGTTATATGCAGTCTGCGAAATAAGGCACACCTCGATGACAGAGGAGGGGAAAATCCCATTCGGGCCTGCAAAAATCCAAAGCAAAAATGTTTTTAATTTGGAATGTGTCTTCATACAAAATGAGTTTCTGTTTCAATTCTTTTGAAATTATTGAGACTGGGAGATAAACTTTGTGGTTGTGTTACTTAGGGTTATGCATTTATAGAATGCAATGCTTCTTTTGCTGATATTTGTTTTCATATTTTAAACAAAGTAGAAAGCATTAGATTGACAAGTAAAGTTAAGTATATATAAACAGAAATAGAGAATTTTATTTAAAAACTGGCTGACTGATATTCCGTGCGTGTGTGCTTAAATTAAACTGTTGTCTTTATTTTGCACAATAAATGTTTTGGGCCTGTCCTAATCTGTCCATGCAGGTCTATACTAATTTTCTGTATCATTAACTTATTGATTTGTCCTTAACAATTGGAATTCATTTAATCATTTAAATTACAGAATGGCGGGAAAATCTGATAGAACAGTATCACAAAACCCTGCTGCAAGTTCCTACAACACCTTTACAACCAAAAAGTGAAAAATGTAGCTTTAATGAGATTTATATTAGGCCAAAAATAACCAGGGAAATAAAAGGAGAAAAGGGTGAGACAAAGGAGGTGGAGGTTAAAACAATGTCAGAAATCTTCACAAAGAACGCAGTCCCCCAAAAATCTGTATATGTTCTAGGAGAGGCAGGGTCAGGAAAAACTAGCTTTTGTAAATATCTGGTCAACTGTTGGTGTTTGGCACATAGTGAGGAACATGAAGCTGGCAATGAAAATGAAGATGGCAATGGTAAACCTGAAGGTGACAGTGAAAAACATGGAGATGACGATGAAAAACATGAAGCTGGCAATGAATTTGACAATGAAAATGAAGATGGCAATGATAAACCTGAAGGTGACAGTGAAAAACATGGAGATGACGATGAAAAACATGAAGCTGGCAATGAAAATGAAGGTGGCAGTAGTAAAACTGAAGGTGACAGTGAAAAACAGGGAGGTGATGGTGAAAAACATGGAGGTGTCAATGAAAATGAAGGTGGCAGTAGTAAACCTGAAGGTGACAGTGAAAAGCATAGAGGTGATGATGAAAAATATGGAGGGGTCAATGAAAACGAAGATGGCAGTAGTAAACCTGAAGGTGACAGTGAAAAATATGGAGGTGTTGATGAAAAATATGGAGGGGTCAATGAAAATGAAGATGGCAGTGGTAAACCTGAAGGCGACAGTGAAAAACATGGAGGTGATGGTGAAAAACAAGGAGGTGTCAATGAAAATGAAGGTGCCAGTAGTAAACCTGAAGGTGACAGTGAAAAACATGCAGGTGATGGTGAAAAAGATGGAGCTGACAATGAAAATGAAGGTCGCAGTAGTAAACCTGAAGACGACAGTGAAAAACATGGAGGTGACAGTGAAAAACATGGAGGTGATTATGAAAAACATGGAGCTGTCGATGAAAATGGCAGTGGTAAACCTGAATGCGACAGTGAAAAACATGGAGGTGATGGTGAAAAACATGGAGCTGGCAATGAAAATGAGGGTGGCAGTAGTAAACCTGAAGGTGACAGTGAAAAACATGGAGGTGATGGTGAAAAACATGAAGCTGGAGGTGTCAATGACAATGAAGTTGGCACTGAGAAACAAGGAGGTGATTTTGAAGAACATGAAAAAAAGGGAAGTAACATTGTAAATGAAAAGGTAAAGGGGACATATAGTGGAGACAATGAACACAAAGAGGGCAGTAAGACACATGGAGGTGTTCATGAGAAACGAGGAGATGAAAAACATTTGGGTGGCATTAAGAAAAATGGAAGTGACAGTGATGACATTCAGGATAACAGTGATGGCTTAATACACTCCGAATCTCACAATGATGACTCTGATGAGATCTTAACGGACTTTAAATTTAATATTTATGACTCTGAATATGATAGCAAAAGTTATGAACTGAAATTCAATGGTGTAAAAGAGATGAAGAAATTTGATTTTGTATTTTACATCCCTCTTAGACAGTATGAAAAAATTGACAATATAGATGAAATGCTTCAAAAACGTTATCAAATGAAAATGTTACACATACTTCTTGAAGAAGAATCCTCTAGAGTTATGATTTTGCTTGACGGCTTAGATGAATGGTCCTCTGAAAATGTCCCAGAACATAGCATCTTTAAACAGTACACAATAGTAACTACTTCGCGTCCATGGAAATTTCATACATTAAGATCAAGTGATGTGGAGATTGAACAGTCGCTGAATCTGAAAGGGTTTGATTTTAGATGTGAAAGGGAAATGGTAAATAGGACAGTCTCACAATTAAATGTTAGCAGACATGCTAATAAAGAAGCTAGAGATTGTAGGAAAAAAGCTGAATGAAAAGTCTCTGAAAAGTCTAAAACAGGTACCAATAATGCTACAACAACTGATATGTCTATGGTTTGATGGTAAACTCAATAAAACATCAAGATGTGCCATCTACACCGGTATGTTAGAATTATTCTTCACCTGGAATGACATGAAAACTACAGGAACAAGTACTCGACTCATGAAGGGGACCCAGAAAGTAGATCTTCCTAAATATTTAGCCGATAAAACCAAATTAAGATTAAATCGCCATTTCATTTATGAAGTGTCACAGTTGGCTTATGAGACACTATTTAATTGTCCGAAGGATAAATCCTTGACATTTGACATTTTTATGTTTGATGAACTAGAAATATCAGATGAAGTAAGAGAAAATTGCTTGAAACTTGGAATAATGACAGAAGATGATTGTCCAAGTTTATCTGTATCAGAACCACCAAGCTCATTGTTCTCTTTTATTCACAAATCAATGCAAGAATTTCTGGCTGCAGTAAATATTTGTATCAATTTCAATGCAAAAATGTGTTCATCAGATAGTACAGGAAATGTTGAATTAGCCAAGAAATTTATTAATGAGGTTTTTCAGAAATGTTCAACAGTAAATGACCTATTAGAGCAATCAAATGTTATCACTATGCTATGTGGTCTAGAACCTAGATTAGCAATACATGTTTCAAAATACATATATGATACTGTGTCAGAAGACTCTCGTGTTCAGGAATACAGGACAACAATAAAATGTAACATTTATGAGGTTCATGTGCACCATCGTTTTATTACTGATATTCAAAAGCTTATGTTAGAGTCAATGGGAGAATTCAATGCAACATGTAGTGTAGGAAGTAATCCTGTATTTTATATAGGAGATTTAGTCATTAATTACAGTGATGATAGTGGTGATTGTGATATTGTTTGTTCAGGTATTGATCAGCATCAAATTGTTCCTGACTCTGTTCTGTCTATTAAAGTAGATGACATCAACACAAATAATGTTAAATTTACAAAATATTTACCAATGTTTCATCATCTTGAAAAAATTAAAATAACATATGATGATGATGGTGATGAATCAATATCATATGGCCCTACATCACAAAGGTTCTTAAGTACACAAAGTGATAGTACACAGAGTAATGAACAGAGGATTAATGAGATTAACAATTGTGTTTGTGAGACAATTAAAGTAAATACTTTAACATTAAAATCTCTGTCTCTTGGTGTCTCTTACACTGACAAGTATTACCCAGTGTGTAAAACAGTTGTTAGTAACCTACCTAGTATGATCCGTCTTGTAGCAATAAGAATGAGTGATATAACAATGAGACATGATGATACTACTACATTTTGTAATTCTCTTGAGAGAACAAGTCATCTTGAACAAATACATCTTTATTATGTTAAATGTGAGTGTGGGAACCAGCATGATGTAAATTTATCAAAACATCAACAACTTCAGTACCTTCATTTGTATGATACTGTTAGTGTGATAGATGCTGATAGTACAAACCTTGAAATTTTAATAGTTGGTAATTTGAAAGAAAGTAATAATGAGAAAATATATGATATTATTACAAAATCATACAAATTAAAAGAACTTGTATTGCATGCTGATAATAGCAATAAATCTCAATCATATCATACCAACATAACAAAGAGACTAGTAACAGTATTACCATTGTTACACAATCTCAGTAAGCTTAAATTACGGTCTTGTAGGGTAACTGACAATATAATACAGTCACCTTTAGAGATGAAGAGTTTAAAGTACATTAAGCTTCAAAATGTCATAATGAGTTTGACAACATGGCAGAAGTTTGTTGATAGTCTTCCTGGTATTCCTCATACTGTAGATGTTAGAGTAAGGTTCTGTTATATAACAGGAGATGGTGAGGAGTTTAATGATGATAGGTTAACAGGGACATCACTAGGAATAGGACTTAGAGGAGGGAAGGGAAATGATGCTAAACAGTATGTAAAGGATAAGGATCAGTTATTTCATGTTAAACCTGGTCTTTTTGTGTTTAACTTTTCAACAAAAAAGTGATAAAGTATACAGGTAGTATTTAAACTAAATTAATGCATGTGAAAAGAGATGATATTTTTTTTTCATTTTTGACAAAAGAAATTATCTGAATTTTTAACATAGTGAGATAGAATACATGCAGTTAACATAGTGCTTAATTTAAATTATTTCATGATAAAAGACATAATTATTAAAATAAACATTATCAGCAAAATAAAAATATAATACTAAAGTTACATATTGATAAGTTAAATAATGAATGTAATACAATATGATAAATAACAATCATCAAAAACAGTTCATTAAATATCAATTTCTGGTCATTGTAGTAATATTGAAATTGATGAAAGTAATATTCAAATGTGTAATTAAATAAATAAATGAAAGAAATGCAGTGAAATATAAAGAAAATATAGGTAACTGTTTTTTTTAAAGATCAGGGATAGTTTGTGAAAAGTATAATTTGAAAAAGTAATAGATTCTTTGAATTATAAATACATAAATAGATTAGCAAGTAAATAAATTAATGAATAAGTAAATATAATAAGTAATTTGAATGGAAATATCATAATGTACAAGGTCAGAAAAAGTAAAAGATAAATATAACATTCAAATACCAGTTATATTATATAATATATGATAGGATAAAGGAATGGTATATGTAATTACCAGTTATATGAGAAATATGTCAAGGGAATGGTATATATAAATACCAGTTATATGACATTTAGGACAATTGAATGGTATATATTAATACCAGTTATATGATATATAGGATAAGTGTTTGGTATATAAAAATACCATATATGTATATTATATGTTAAATATGGAAAGGAAATGGTATATATCAATACCAGTTATAAGATGTAAAGGAAAATGGAATGGTTTGAATGAATACCAGTTATATGTTATATGTAGCAAAGGAATGTTATATGTAAATTCCTGTTATACAATATTTAGACAATGGAATTATTTATATCAACACCAGTTATATGATATATAGGACAATGGAATGTTATATATAAATACCTGTTAGATGATATATAGGACAAGTAAATTGTTTCATCGAGATGAGGACCATTTACATGTTATATTTTAGAGATTCCTTCTTGGATTGTTTTATATTGTAAAGATTGTAAAAATTTACAAATTGTAATTATTGAAAACCATAAATGTGTACAAGTTAATACTGTTAGTCAGTATTATTCAAAACAGTATCGTTAAAGGGTCTCCACTGAGGATAATATTGTCTTAATTTCTTGACATGATAGGACGGGAGTTATGTTGTTGAGGTTTCATACTATTTGAAGAAGATACATTATTTATCATGTATAAAATTTGTATGCAAAATTTCAGTTTATTTGCTCACTTTGTTTTTCCAAAATACTAGTAATCATTTTAGCTCGGCTATTCAATGAATAGCTAATTCTATAATAGTACTGTTACATGATATATATTGAGATGATGACAATTTACATGTTATGTTTTAGAGATTCCTTCTTGGATTGTTTTATATTGTAGAGATTGTAAAAAAGTGAGAAATGTTATTATTATACAAAACGACTTATGTGTACAGATAGATACAGTTAGTAATTTTCAAATTGTATAGTTAAAGGGACTCCATTGAGGATTTTATTATAATAATTGTTTGACATGATAGGATGTCTAATGGGAGTTATGTTGTTGCTGTGTCATACCATTTGATGAAGATCTATTACTTTTCATGTAAAAAAATTGTATGCACAATTTTAGATTATTTGCTCACTTTGTTTTTCCAAAATACTAGTAATCATTTTAGCTTGAGTATTCAATGAATAGCTAATGCTATAATAGTACTAACTGCATTGGCGTCAAACTTAGGTTACTTTTATTTCCATTTTTGAAGTTAGAAAATTCTGCATTATCCATCACTGTGAATAGTCAAGCACAATGTCCTGTTGACAGTGTTTAAATGTTTATAGCTAAAGTCCGTCTGAAAATTACACTTCATTAATATCGATTTTCAATTTTATTCCGAGTATATTTCTGTAGTATCATTTTTTTAGCTCGACTTTTTTTTTTGAAAAAAAAAGTAGAGGTATTGTTATAGTCGCCCTGGCGTTGCCGTCCGCAAACTTGTACCTGGATCATAACTTTTTTATTTCTTGGTGTATTGTCTTCATACTTGGCAACAACAACCCTTGGGGACAAGACCTTTCAGTAAAATACACTATCCTTGAACTTCATTCATAAATGACCTTGACCTTCAAGGTTAAAAGTCCAAATTTTCCTTGTTCATGCTGTTATTGGCTGTAACTTTGTTATTTATATATGGATTGTCTTCAAACTTGAACATAATAATCTTCAAGGATATCCCTTAAAAATAACCTGACAGACTTTGACCTTCGGTCATAAATGACCTTGACTTTGAAGGTCAAATTATTGAAATTTTCATGTTTTTGGCTATTATTGGCTTAACTTTGTTATTTTTGAATTGATTGTCTTCAAACTTGAACATAATAATCTTCAAGGATAACCCTTAAAAATAACCCCACAGACCTTGACCTTCACTCATAAAAGACCTTGACTTTGAAGGTCAAATTATTGAAATTTTCATGTTTTTGGCTATTATTGGCTGTAACTTTATTATTTTTGAATGGATTGTCTTCAAACTTGAACATAATAATCTTCAAGGATAACCCTTAAAAATAACCCGACAGACCTTGACCTTCACTTGTTAATGACCTTGACTTTGTTTTGGCTGTAACTGGCTGTAATTTTGCTATTATTGAAGGGATCAACTTCATATTATAACAGAACATACTTAAAGACAATACCTTGTTGTTTATCTTGACTTCACCACGTGACTCCACCACCTGACTTCACCACGTGACTTCACCACGTGATTCCACCACGTGACTCCACCACGTGTCTCCACTCCATGACTCCACCACGTGACTCCACCACGTGACTCAACCACTGACTCCACCACGTGTCTCCACACGTGACTCCACCACATGACTCCACCACGTGTCTCCACCACGTGACTTCCACGTGACACCACCAGGTGATACCACCATGTGACTCCACCACATGACTCCACCACGTGTCTCCACCACGTGACTCCACCACGTGTCTCCACCACGTGACTCCACCACGTGACTACCACCACGTGACTTCCACGTGACACCACCAGGTGACACCACCACATGACTCCACCACGTGACTCCACCACGTGACTTCACCACATGACTTGACTTTACCATGTGTCTCCACCAAGTGTAACCACCACGTGACTCCACCACGTGTATCTATTTATAGAATTTTCTATTTATAGAATTGTGTCTTTTTATTGATAGCATTTTCTATTTACAGAATTGCATGTCTCTATTGATATATATATATAAAAATTAGTAAATTTATATATAAAAAATATATAGACAAAACTAATGTGACAAGACAGAATGATTAATTTTATAAAAAGGAAACGTTAATATTTTGTTCAAACATTTGTTTGTTTGCTTTTAGAGAAAGTAAAAAGTGGAGGCGTTGCCACCGCCCGGCGGTGGCTTTTTGTTTTCTGTATTGAATTACCCCGCTTAATATGTTTTGGGATTTTTTATTTTTATTTTTTTTGTTTGGCTTTTTTGGACCCTCAAAGTGGAGCTCCTTTTAAAAATTGGAAAAAAAATTTTTGCTCTTTTTGCTGTTTGTTTAGAATGATAAATTTAAACACCAAGGCAGTATAGAATTCGCCCCTTGCAAGTAAATTTAGATGTACTTGTATACAATTCAATAACACCAATAAGATGAAAATATGATTTCAATGATGCCTTCATACATTTCAGCCTCAATAGCAAATGTAAATTGAGGTTAAAATATACAATGGCTGTCAGGTGTTAGTGCTTATTGAACATCTTTCAACTTTGGCTTTATTGGCCCTCTCGTTTACACCTGCGGGATAATATACCCAGCTCTCTCAGCTGCCCCTCAGGGGTACTATACAAGGTGTCGGGGTCCTTTTGAGATATATACCAGTTATCTGCCTACCAGTTATCTGCCTCCCTCTTAGGGATAGATACCATTTGTTGCACCTTGGTGATATATATACAAGTTGTTGACCGCACCTTGGGGATATATATACAAGTTTTTGGTCGCACTTTGGTAATATAATTGGGGATAAACATGTATATATACCAGTTGTTAGTCACACCATGGGGATATATATTCAAGTTGTTGACCACACCTTTGTAATATATTTACAAGTTTATGGCCGCTCCTTGGGGTTAAATGTACCAATTCTCAGATACACCCCGGGGATATTATACAAGTTCTGGGTTACAGCACTGTTGTATATACCAGTTTTCTGGATTCCAATATCCTCTCTTTCACCCCAGCAGCCATATATATATATTATGAACTTAATTATTATCATAGTTTTATATAATTTATTGACCTGAAAGATGAGAAGTATAGAGAAATTTTTGGTATTTTTTTTAAGAACATTCATGACCAAAGTCTTAGAGTTTTCTTACCTGAATTACAATATTTTAGTAAATATGTTTAATACTTCATACAATATGTATTCCTTATCAATTTTAATTTTTAAAAATTTTTGTAACAATTTTTTGTACCATGTAAACATAGTTACAGGTACATAGTTGTAACATAAATATTGATTGAATGTATTATGTACATATGTGTTAACACATGATATTTATTCTTTATTGTAGGAGTAAACACATGCTTGTTTATGATATTATTTTATTTTACAAAAAGAAATCTTTTGTGTCATGTCACCTTGCCTACATTTTAAACTTTTATTAATAAACATGTTTGATTTAAAGGCCCATTAAGCATTAAAAATGCAACCACTTTTAGTTTTTAAAAGTTTTCTTCTTTGTGTCAAGAACGTTCTCATTGGCCATATATCTAGGCCATCTTTAGTTTTTTAGCTCGACTATTCGATAAGAATAAGTAGAGCTATTGCAGTCACCCGAGCGTCGGCGTCGGCGTAACCACTTATGTTAAAGTTTTTGTAATAGTTCAAATATTTTCAAAGTCCATTGACATATGGCTTTGAAACTTTGCACACTTGTTCACCATCATGACCCCAACCTGTAGACAGGAGGAGGTAACTCTATCAAGCATTTTGACAGAATTATGCCCCTTTTTCGACTTAGAATTTACGTTAAAGTTTTTGTAATAGTTCAAATATTTTCAAAATTCCATTGACATATGGCTTTGAAACTTTGCACACTTGTTCACCATCATGACCCCAACCTGTAGACAGGAGGAGGTAACTCTATCAAGTATTTTTGACAGAATTATGCCCCTTTTTCGACTTAGAATTTACGTTAAAGTTTTTGTAATAGTTCAAATATTTTCAAAGTCCATTGACATATGGCTTTGAAACTTTGCACACTTGTTTACCATCATGACCCCAACCTGTAGACAGGAGGAGGTAACTCTATCAAGCATTTTGACAGAATTATGCCCCTTTTTCGACTTAGAATTTACGTTAAAGTTTTTGTAATAGTTCAAATATTTTCAAAGTCCATAGACATATGGCTTTGAAACTTTGCACACTTGTTCAACATCATGACCCCAACCTGTAGACAGCAGGAGGTAACTCTATTAAGCATTTTGACAGAATTATGCCCCTTTTTCGACTTAGAATTTACGTTAAAGTTTTTGTAATAGTTCAAATATTTTCAAAGTCCATTGACATATGGCTTTGAAACTTTGCACACTTGTTCAACATCATGACCCCAACCTGTAAACAGGAGGAGGTAACTCTATCAAGCATTTTGACAGAATTATGCCCCTTTTTCGACTTAGAATTTACGTTAAAGTTTTTGTAATAGTTCAAATATTTTCAAAGTCCATTGACATATGGCTTTGAAACTTTGCACACTTGTTCACCATCATGACCCCAACCTGTAAACAGGAGGAGGTAACTGTATCAGGCATTTTTTTTACTATCAAGCACTAAGAATAGTCGAGCATGCTGTCCTACCGACAGCTCTTGTTTGACATTTAAGCAGCTAGTAAAGTTATATATGATGAATAAGTACTTTATATAGATGTGAAATAACAATTTTCATTTTGCTACACTAATCATATTTTCTTTTCAAACTCATTTTTTGTCAGGTGATAAGAATTTCACATTTTGTAAATCTATTATTACAACATTATAAAACAAATATTTGCCTTTTTCACAAAAATAAAAATCTATTCATTTCTGAGGCGTAATGTGCGTGTATATGTAGAGTAAATTCATCTAGCATATAAGTTTTATAATATGCATGAAGGTGTTATTTATTATTTACTTGGAATGTGAATGTGTATTGTTATTTCATGTTTAGACAGATATGTTATATCTTAAGAATACATTCATCAAACATGTTTGTTACTTGGAATATAGACTGAATAAAGTACATTTGTTAACCTATAATTACATGTACATGATGACAAATCTACATTGTTCATGGGTATACTTAAACAAGTTTATAAAGTTAAGATATGTTCACCTGGAATATTTCATGTCATTTTAAGTGTTCATTTACAACAGTATTCAGTATATGTTATCATCTTAGCATTAATAAAAATAACTTGTCTTAGAGAACTAAACAATCTTGAATTTGAATCCTATTCACTTTACATGTAACTTTGTTAATTAAAATTAGTGGTAAATATCCAGGAAAAATTTGAAGTTTATTTCTGGATTATATTTTATATTTCATAAGCAAATATATTAATTTATAAATGATAAAGCTATGGAAATAAAACATATGAAAGGGATTTTAATATCTTAATGCAAACCTCGTTTCAGTCATTGGTTGACTTAGATTTTGAAACATTTCCAACATTATGTATTTTTTTATTTGTAAACGTTTAAATTTTCTCACTTTATTTAGAAAAAATAGAAACAAATTAAAACGTAACATCGTAATGTTTAATATGCGCACAAATAGTATGGACGTAAATTTTTATTGATTAAGAACTTTCTGAACGAGATTTTTCAAATGGTGGCATATAATATTATATCAGTATAGAGAAATGTTAACATTATATAACCTTTAGATCTTCTAACAGAAACTTTAAAGGGAAAATTGTTTTTTTTTTCTACTGGTTATGTTATTTATGTAATACAATGTACTTTTTATATTAGTAAAATGTATGTGTTTGCTTGTTTTGATAGCATGAGTGTGTGACTGTTCATAATAAAAACTTGTACAGGATTGATCTGTTTATTAAATATTTGTTTTCCCCACTCTTACAGAACTAAATTATGGCATAAAATTTGTTCAATTTTATCTCATAAATAAAGACACATCTCTTAGTACATTATAGCGCCAAGCATAACTCTATGTACAATATATGCACAGTACTAAGAATGAGGCCCTGTCTCGTAAAATAACGTGTGGGACAAAACGCAATCATTAGGAATGGAACTGCAATTGGAACAATTTCCGTATAACATAGCATCAACAAGTCTGCAAAATACATAGATATATGATATATCCAAAGTGTTTACCAAAAATATTTGAAGTTATAAATGACGATATACAAATTCTTTCAATTTGAAAATATAAGTTGTTACAGCACGGGATATGATCCCAGTATCCTCCTTATTGTATATAAAATAAAGCTGTATGTTATTATTTGATCCGGATGCGTTATATGCTAAATAGAGAAAACAGAATTCCTAGAGTAACCCGCACCAGTCCCGATAATTTTTTCCGTTTTTTTCTGTTTATGAATAATTATTGATAAAATTAAAAACTGGTAAAAGACTCTGGACAAAGTGTGACCCCTCGTAAGCATAAATCACAAAAAGTTACATAGAAAATTGCAGACACGGTTTGATTGAGGCTGTATATGAGGGATAATGCAAAAGTGCAACATCCCTCATGCCCCATAGCTTCAGCTTAAGTGATACTTCATTTTCAAGTGTACGAATCAATGATCTCGAAGGACAATAAAATAAGCAACACTGAAATGGTACTGGGAACATTTTACAGTTACTACATAGAACTTGACACCTGCTGTTGTGAAGTATTAAAGTGTGATCTTTTGGAAGCATTTATCATAACACATTTGAAATAATAAAAAAATTCTACATCCCTCACGCCTCCTAGCACTGGCTTGAGCGGTACTAAATATGCAACACTTTAAATTGGTGGAAATCAAATTATATCAAGTTGGAATCATGTTATATCATCACTTTATATGTGGATAAACATGTACCGCTATAGCCCAGTCAAAGATTGGGTTATGGTAGGTCCACTTTAATTTAAAAGGTAAATGTGTTTATGACATGATGTGACAGAAATACCTTGTCTCATTTATAATTATTTTATAAAGCAAAAGAAAAATCCCTTGTCACATATAGAATTATAATATTATTTAAAGAAACATTTAAATAGAGCACATTATACATAACCATAAAAACAATAAAAAGAAGAAATTATGCAATTCAAGGGAGACTTATACTGTATTTATATATCAATAAACTTGTCATGAGTGATTTCCCTTTTGTCATAATTTACAGAATAAAATGAAGGGAGGGTTTTTAAATAATAGACCAAATTATATTTTGTACATTCAGGCTGTGTACACATAATTTATTATTTCAAAATCATCTTGTTTATATTAATTTGAGGGAGACTAATCATACAGTTATTTGATCTTCTTTACAAGTGTAATTTATCTTTAAACATAATTAACATAAATCAGATAACTATACGGATTCAATAGATAGAGGGGTAATATGTTGAAAATTGGGCGACTATAAAACAAGTTTTTCGTTTTCTTACAATTGACATTTATCGTTAGATCACATTACTTGATGCTACATTTAAGAATGTTAAAATTCATTAAAATGATACCTTCGCGCATATATTGTTAAACGTCATAAATGTGTATTTTATTACTTAAATAGTTGCGCATTCTAAGACAACATGCAAACATTTAAAGACACTGTGGCGGATTTTTCTGTCCTAGAGATGCGTTATATATAAGAGAGAATATATGATTTACCGATTTCCAACTAGATCAATTCAATCGGATAAAGATAAAAATTTATCTTTAAATATTTATTATGGATAAATCTTAGTTTTTATGTATAAATCAAATTGTTGTTTAGAGATAGCGCTAGAATAAACTCAGCGTCTAATAATTGAAGGGGATGTTAAGACAGATCAAATTAATGAATTGTTGAGTTCCCTATCAGCGTCTAATAATTGAAGGGGATGTTAAGACAGGTCAAATTAATGCATTGTTGAGTTCCCTATCAGTGTCTAATAATTGAAGGGGATGTTAAGACAGATCAAATTAATGCATTGTTGAGTTCCCTATCAGCGTCTAATAATTGAAGGGGGTGCTAAGACAGATCAAATTAATGCATTGTTGAGTTCCCTACATGAATAGTTACAAATAAACAAACGCTGCCGATCAAATCTCAATGATAAATAATATTCGTGTTTTAACTCGGTTTTGTTTTAAACTATGACCATTTATAAGCATACATTTAACTGCAGAATTAAATCAAAATGAACCTTTAAAAAGAAAAAGAAATGAAAGATAAAAAAGCTGATATTGTTAAATTAAATCATTGATAAGAAGAACAGATTGATATTTTATTCAAAACATCCATTTTAATGAGGCGGGCAGTTCATTTGCGGTCTAGCGAAACAATGCACTATATCATACAAGTAGAGATTTTGATGCTAAAGCATCAAGTCGCCGGATAGAAATATGATTGTATTATCATAAACAGAAGAAAATATCAGTTTAATAGAGTGTATAAAGAAAAGAGGAACAATAAGTTGAGTAATGTTTATTCATAAACACGTTTTCATTTACTTGCCACAATTATATCCTTCTTGATGAGAGTTTTATGCAAAAATTTTATCTTATGCTATAATAAAACATCATATTTGAATCAAGTTGCTTAGCAATTTTGTCAAGAAACTGTTATCATTATTAAATAAGCAAGTATTGTTTGGCAATATTTACCAGAGACTCAATAATTTTCGGGAGCTGTTTCGTTTGTTTACATAACTTATTATGATTAATGTAAACGATTTTATTATAAGTATAATTACATATATAATTATATCAATTAATACTGCTCGATGGCCTAGTGGTAATTACATTAATTAAGTATCACGAAGTTGTAACCTACATGTAGTAGGCGCAAGTTCGAATCTCGGACAAATCCTGTGTGTAATTTTCAATAATTGATTTTTATTATATCTTTTAACTTTATGAAACATAATAAGCATATAAGTTGATAAATCGTGTGTTTCATTTCTAGCACTTTTTTATTTCATAATTTTGATAAACGGTCAAGTTTTGCAAAATACAAAAAGTATTATAAAAGAAAACATAAAAAATCACTTTATCGAACTTGAAACTAACTTAAAATCTAACACCTTGTCATCGAGGCTTGTAAAGCAATTGATATGATTATAATTATACTTGTAATTCTACTTTATACATATACCGTTGTACTTATGGTTTTCTTCAGCGACAAATTATTACCGATCATCGAATATTTGCAAAGTGGCTATGAAAATATATATGCTTAATTATTGCATAAAACAATGCAATTCTACTGTAAAAGTGGTGTATGCATAAACAAATTATTCTTATGCAATATCGAAAAAATATATTATTTAGCTGAAATCAATATTCCTGTCGTTATTGTTTGGTTTTATTAACCTGTCAATTACATACTGATTACACGGTCGATGCACACAGTATATTAATCTTCGGTAGATGTTCGGTAAGTTCCGTGAGATTTACGCTGTACGATGGAATTTAATTTAATTTGTATCTCTAAAATAAGTATACTCAGCGTTATAGCGCAATGGGGTAAATCACGAGTTTATAATCTAAATGCCAAACGTGTTTTAAGTTCGAGGCCGCGTTGGTCCATGTTTTTTCTTATTAATACTTTAACATTATTGAATCTATAATTATATGATTAATATATGTTGTTCGTTTTTTTATGTTTTACTTATTTTTGTTATGTATATACTCTTTTAAAATAACATGCTTTTTAAGAATTCATATTTAAAATTAAAACGGATTAAAATCAATAAATGTCTTTTCAATGCCGTAAAACACACTACAAATCTGTTCCATTAAAATACACTGCAAAAATAAAGAAAGAGTACTAAAACAATGGCAACAGTGAGGATCGAACCACAGACCTCTCATTTATCAGGCATTCTCTTTACCGACTGTCCTATTATGAATTAACGAAAACCTTCACATAAAGTTGGCGTGACTTTCAATCCATGACTTATATACTACACATTAATTCTCGTAAACTACACGGACCAAACCGAAGTGGGATCGATTTTTTAAATGAGTCCTATAATGTATTTATAATTGACAGGTTAATAAAATCAGACTATACATACGATAAAGTTAATGTTTAATTGCCTTTCAGTGCGATAAACTATCAACAAAAAGTAGGTTTATTAGTTTTCTCTGTGTATCCAATACGATTTCGACCCCTACTGTCATACCGAGATTTTTCATACAAAATTACTTTGATTTGAACTTTATCAGCTTTATCATTCACATGTTACCTGTATGTCTATCTTGCCAGCCATTTGTTACTATTAATTGATTTCATAACAATAACATACAACGTGTAGTCACGTGATTCTGGGAGAAACTGTTTATAATAAATAAGATAAAAAATAGAATAGGTCTCATAAGATACAAACAACCAGATAATTTAAAAGTGTCATTTCAAATATCATGCATGATTTATTTATCATAAAATAGAAACGCTTGACACTTTAAAAAAAGTAAAAGTATCCCTAAATTCAATGACTGGTCCATAGGGATACGCCATTAATTAATTTTATAAATATTGTAATGTTGCTTTTTACGATGTCGGTATTTGAATATTTCATTTCATTTAGCAACATTATTGTATGTTTGAATTTTTGAGATTACTGAAAACAATAGAAGTCTTTAATTGTTCAGTAATTGTTATGCTTTTATTTGCAGAAATTAATGCCTTCTCCTACCATAGGTATAATATTAAACTGTTACAAATATAGTCGCCGGTTTCTACCGGCGACTAATAACGCACTTATAAGGCCAAATGAAAAAAAATTGTTTTATTGAAGTACTCATAAAAAATATGACAAAACACTAGGCTCTTTCAAAAGGAATTAAATCGTAAAAAAGCTTCTGCTTGGGTAAAATAAAACATTCTAGAAATCGGGTAAATAATACAAAAAAATTGCTAAAGAGATATTAAAGGATAGTTTAGAACTTCGTTGCTCGATAATATGAATAGCTCTAAACCTTGTGAATATATGTAAAAAGCTAAACTAGTAGAAAGGAAAATACAAGTCAAAATAGAACCATACCCCCCTTAAAAATCTCAACAAATGCTGACTCCTCAAAAACATTGATAACCACACAATTACATGACAATTGCAGACTCGATGAGTCTGTACATCAGGGATAATAAAAAAGCTACATCTTTTAGCACCAGCTTGATAATTGTAAGAACACTTTCTTGACGCTAGGTTGGTGAGAAATGTTAACAAAAACTAGATTTATTGCTTCAGAGGGAGCTGAGATATTTATAACACCTGAATGCTGCTTAATGCGGTGCTAAGTGAGTGACAGATGTTAACAAAAGCTGAATATACTGAGTAAGACGGTGATAGAAAGGCTAAATACGGCACTTGTTGGAATAAGAGATGATGATTGACAAAACTGAATATGCTGTGTAAGACGATGCACGTGCTAGGCGGGCGAAATCAATGTTAGCTTACACGGAATATATGTCTGAAGACAGTGTAAGGTGGGTGAGAAATGTTAACAAAGACTGGATTTATTGCTCCAGACGGTGCTAGATAGGTAAGAGATCGGATATACTACTTATTTCTTTACAAGGGTAGATAAGAGATGTAAACAAAACTGAATATATAGAGGATATTCAAGTTTTTTCTATAAATACATGATTTATTTTCATCGAGTGGTATGAAAATAAATATTTCATGAGTGGCGGTAGCCACGAATGAAATATGGTAATTTTCATGCCACAAGATGAAAATAAATCATGAATTTATAGAAAAAACTTGAATTTTCTGTTTATTATATATATTTTTCTCTTTTTTGCTATAAAATTTGAAAGACTTTCCCTTAAATTTTGTGTAATGGCAGAATTTAAAAGAAAGTAGTCCGGCAAGACACCAGTGAAAATACGGAAAATATGTTTCACTAGTGAAAAATAAATTTTTACAGTGAAAATACGGAAAATGAAAAATACGCATTTTATTTCATCAATATTTCTCAATATTTCATTTATAAGTATATAATAAATATTTTTATACGGTGCTAGGTGGGTAAAATATGTTAACTTAGACTGAACATATGGCTTAAGGCAGTGCTAGGCAGGTGAAAGGTGTTAACCAAAAAGAAAAAAAGAAAAAGGTAAATAAGACCAACAAGGATATGCAGAGTTCACAGAACGCAGCAATACTGAAAATGCAGTTTACGATGAATATACCGGGAAAAAGAAAGACTGAATATAATGTTTAAATGTGCTAGGTCTGTGACAGATGTTAGTTTATAACTTATAATTATAAGGACGGTAGCTGTTGAGTGATCAATGTCAACAAAGACTGAATGCTGCTTAAGTTGGTGTAAGGTTGGTAAGAAATGTAAACAAAGAGTGATTAATACTGTTATCAAAACTTTACAGTTTATAGATTCTGTTAAAGATGCTAGGCGGGTTAGATTTAACGATGTATAAATACTGCTTAAGACTGTCCTAAATGGGTTAGATATGTTAAACAAGAGGGCCATGATGGCCCTAAGGTCGCTCACCTGTATATAGGCTTAATATCTAAACTCTAGCTATTTGGTTTTTTTGAAAGAGGATTTTTAAATTTTGGCAATACACATATAATAAAAATCAATGACCCCCGGGGCGGGGCCAATTTTGACCTCAGGGCTTTTATTTGAACAAACATTTTAGACACTCACTCGAAGATATTTCATGCTTAATATCTAAACTCTATTTATTTGGGGTTTTTTCAAAGAAGATTTTTTAAGTTTTTGCTATACACATATAAGGAAAATCAATGACCCCCGGGGCGGGGCAAATTTTGACCCTAGTGCTTTTATTTCAACAAACTTTGTAGACACCCATTAGAACATGTTTCTTGCTAAATATCTTTGCTCTAGCTCTCTGAGTTCTTTAAAAGAAGATTTTTTAAGTTTTTACAATATGCACACAGGGAAAATCAATGACCCCCGGGGCGAGGCCAGTTTTGATCCCATGGCTTTTATTTGAACAAACTTTGTAATCACTTACTAGAAGATGTTTCATGATTAATATCTAAGCTCTAGCTATTTGGTTTTTTTTCAAAGAAGATTTTTAAGTTTTTGCTATACACATATGAGGAAAATCAATGATCCCTGGGGCGGGGCCAATTTTGACCCCAGGGCTTTTATTTGAACAAACTTTGTAGACACTTACTAGAAGATGTTTCATGCTTAATATCTAAAATCTAGCTATGTGGGTTTTTTCAAAGAAGATTTTTTTAATTTTTACTATATGCATATAGGGAAAATCAATGACCCCCTGGGGCTTTTATTTGTACACACTTGGTAGACACTTACTAGAAGAAGTTTCATGCCAAATATCTAAGCTCTAGCTCTTTGGGATTTTTAAAAGAAGATATTTAAAGTTTTTTCTTTCGGTTGCCATGGCAACAAGAGTTCTGCATGGAATTAAATTCTTTGAACAATTTTTAAAGGTGATCACCAAAGGAACATTTCTTTGAAGTTTGGATGAAATTAGCTTAGTGGTTTACGAGGAGATGTCATTTAAAGTAAAAGTTTACGGACGAACGGACGACGGACGGACGCCGGACGAAAACCGATCACAAAAGCTCACTTTGTGACAGGTGAGCTAAAAATGACTAAATATTGCCAAGGACGGTGAATGTGGGTGCTTAACAAAGATAACGGCTAGTAGCAGCAATAACATCGAATTTTTAAAGGTTTGTTTGTAACCATGTAAAAAATAAAGAATTGTATTTAGCTATTTTCTACAAACATTTATATCACTGGATAAACATGCATTAAATTTTATATATAAAGAAAACCTCAACATCCTTTATTAATGCAAAGGTATTAAGTGAAAACGAATATTTTGGGGAATAAGGTGCACATCGCACTAAATGTCTGCTTACAATTAGATTAAATGCATGCAATGTTTTATTAAAATATGACTAGCAAAGATAATCAAAGGACTGAAAGTGCAAGTTAAGGCAAGCCCAGAGAATTCTGCAATTATCTTATCTTAATGTTTTTTTAAGTTATTCTGAAAGTAAACATAATCATAAGATGTGAAAAAATAAAGCGTGATTTTATTGGTCTGTAAATGTTCTAATATTGTTAGCTACTCTAAAGAGAATATTAAATGTGGATACGATCCCTTAGCAGCTAATTGAATACACTACCGTCACTGCAGTAAAGCGAACGGCGGTGAAACAATTGACGATTAAAATATTGAATACACTACCGTCACTTCAGTAAAGTGAACGGTGGTGAATCAATTGATGAGTAAAATATTGAATGAGCGATGTTCAAATTATTTCTAAGCCAATAGTTCGTCCACTCAATAATAAACGAGGGTGAAACTCAAATTTTGAATGAACAAAATACATTGGGCAAGATAACTTATAATTAGTTTTAGCTTTATTTAGCAATTAAAACATTAATTTCATTTTATAAAATACAATACAATATCTCTTTATTTAGTAAAGGTTACATATTATGTAACAACATAACAACTGTCATGTTCATATAAGTTTTATGGAACTAGTTCAGGGAATTGTTTTAAGCGAATTGTGGTGAGGAAAGTAAACTGTTTCCTAGATGAGTTTCTGACTAGAAATCAAGAATTTTAATTTTACAAAACATTCTAAGATTTTAAGCTAAACTGTTTTGCTTTAACAGTTTCTTGTTAAATTATAACGAACAAGGTCGCGCAGGAAGAGCACGCAAACGCTTCCGAGTCGTTCTTTTTACAAAATTTGAAAGTGAAATTTAAAAATAACTAAGAATCTGAAGAAAAACTACAATGTTTATCTCAACTATACATTTATTGTAAAATAAACTACTTTTCCTCCTTTCAGAGTGATTCGACATTCTTTTTAAATTATGTGACATGCATTCAGAGTAAACCAGTATTGTTGTGTATTTATGAATTATTTATTGTAAATTGTTTGTAATACCTGTATAAGCGGTTTTTTTTTTCTGTAAAAGTCAATGATTTCATCAAATAATTCCTTTTGTTTAATTAATGCACAAGTAGTAAAATAGATCGCCGCAGTGTAGTACAACACCCTATGAATATCAGCGTATATATTTATCTACATTTATAACTCATATGCTTTATACAATTTTGCAACTTTATCATGAAGAAATATTAAACCAATAGTAAAGATCACCAAGGGTGATATAACTCCATTATTTCAAGCACAAGCGGGACCCTGAGTACCGTATAAGCACCGACACTCCGTAAGCTAGCTGGATAGCTTCCTCACAGGTAAGAATACAAAGCTGGCGGGATTCGAACAGACAGCGGTAAGGTGCAAGTGTTTTTGTTTCAGCAACCGCAATCACTGTATCATGATTCTAAATGATTACAAGAAAAGCATTGATGCAAAGCATCAAAGGGCGTCCAAGCAAGAAATGCAGCAAGTGAAGATATTCTTATAAACTACCAGAAATGTATACCACTTATGAATGAGCGGACGAAAGACATTGTTCATTATGAATTTTGATTGGCATGCTAGAGCAACGGATATACATGTATGCAATCATTTATAATCCATATGTGTAACGCATGATCAACACGTACCACACATTTGTCCCTTAATATGTACATGTTATCGCTATTAGCGAAGACCCCCTTAAGGTATCTGTTCACACTTTAAGTTAGTAAAAATATGACACTGGTTATATTACCATGTTGATCATGTTGAGCATAATTGTTTATTATACAATAATTGTAATATCTATTAATTTTAATTTAAAAAAAAATACAAATTTATGAATATTGTTTCTTTTATTCTTTTTTGTGTTTATGTGCTATTTTAATACTGAGTTTTACTACTACTCTTTTTTATTAAAAATTGTAAAATAAATTTTAAGAATTCAATTGTCATATTGACCGACGATTATAAGTCAAAGCTTAACTGGAAAAAGTCAGTAAATTATGGTTTATCTTTCAATATATAATATTGTTTATTCTTAAACCATGTACATGTACATTGTATTTTTCTTTATCATTTTTTAAATTATCGATCAATTGAATAATTCATAAAATCTAATTTGTAACTTTGAATAATTCCTCGGCATCTTTACTAAACACGGATAACAAATTGAATAATTAAATAAAATGTTTCAAAGTTGATAATGTCATTTTAATACCATAAAAATGTACCTTTTTTCTCAATTATTGTACATATCACGGATTTATATTACATATAAATCCATGTACATATTTATTGTTTTTATCTCATATAGATAAAATGAAACATGCTATTGTTGTTTTTTCTAATTGTAACGATATCAAACATCTACTCCAAAACCGGGAGAGACCGGACAATATAACGTGTGGTACTATTCGCCGGTCACTAGAAAATCCTGGTCAAAATAGACCGGGAGAGACCGGCATTTACCGATAGGAGTGATAAAAAGATATATCTATAAATAGGTTTTTGGAATATTTAGGTCATCAACTGATCATTCTAGGATACATGTACAACAATAACATACCATGACATGATAACCGACTGTGTACTACAAAATGATAAATAAAAAACCCCGAAGAGCGCGATTTATTGACGGAAAAGGTTATTTCATTTGTAAATGTTTGCATTGCGAAAATTCATTGTAACATATCGCGACATTTCATTCTTATTTAATAATCAAGCACCCTCATACCGATCGGAATTTTCGGCTTTTATTATGACCGACTAAAAGGCTCGAGAAGTTGCTGTCGCCCTTTCACAAAATCTGATCTCATTCCATAAGAGCGCCGCGCTTCGGCGCGGACGCCAATAAAATTATTGTTGTAATGTTTTACTTTTAAAAATATGACCATTTTTATAAATGTCAATTATAATATGTATTTGCTAGACAATACATTTATATGTTTGTGTGTTAATAAATAAGTCATGTGAATATTTTCTCAAAATCTCATATAACGTTAGTAATAAATTGTCAACTATATCATGCTAAGCTTTTTTTTTCTTTATTTAAAAAAAACGGAAAGACACCTGTATAGTACTTCAGAAAATTTGCTTTAAACCTTTTTGACTGGTTGAACTAGAGGACCGCGTACGACCTAGATAAAGAAAACAATGGATAAAATATCATCTCCGCCTCATCAAGACATTGCTTTATTGTATTGACAGGTTGATAAAATCTTGTAAATCCTAAGTTCAGCGATATATGGGTATCATTACCATGATGTTAAATGTTAAATCTTAAAGTTAAAGCATTTAAAAGAAATTGATTAATGAATGTGTTTTAATTATCTTTGACATAAGCTGCATTAATCGTATATGATATTATTATGTTTCTGTTTATATCAAGTGTAATCGATGTCGTTTCATCTCCTTATTTTATACTATATGTACAGACAACTTAACAGAGATAAATAAAATTATACTTTATTAAGGAATTGAATATTGTTTGGTTCCTTTTGATATGTAAAATCACGTACTTATGTTCATTTTAATTATCTTGATTTCAAACTTGTACCTCGTTTTACCCTACAAATTCACCCGAAAAAACACGCAACAAAACTTTGACAACCACTAATATGTGTATAACATTTATGTTATATACATGTTAATAGACATAGGTTATGCCTTGGGAATATAGTAACAGTACTGAAATATAAACAGGTGGCAAATTCTTTATAACTTATTATACAATCAATTTAGAGCTGTCATCGATATCAATAATATCGATGTATCGTTGATATTTTCTGTCGATTAATAACCGATAAACATTTTACAAAATTGGTCATTTTGACTTATTAGTTAAGTGTTCAGAAATTAGGAAAATTCACCCAAAACATATACAGAAGCAGGTGTCCATGTCTAACATTATCTGTTGTTACATAGTGGCAAAAAATGGTTTGGATAAAAATCATGCAATAGGCTTTTATAAACAAGATGCTGAATAGAACATGTTTTCAACTGAAATCATTTAAACAGATATAAAAGTGAATGACAGACAAGATATTTTAGGTCTATCGATGTATCGTTGATATATTCATCCGATATTGATATATCGTTGATATTTTTCATCTGATATTGATATATCGTTGATGCTTTATCTTGACTCAATGACAGCTCTGAATCAATTATACAATGTTTATCTGTCATCTTTGTTATGTTTAATTTCCAAATTTGAAATGAATTGTGAGCTCTTAAATAAATAATATTTGTGAGTATTACAGAATATTATCTTTTATCACGGACACGGCTTTTAAATTATGCTGTAACAAGATACTCTTAAAGATTAGTTCTACTGTATTTCAAGATGTAAACATTTGTCTTTATTAAATTTAGTTTAGTGAAGAATACCACCAGCGTAATACAACACCATTTTTACACACATAGATTTATAAAATGAATTGAATATATTCGTTTATATTTAGGCATAACCTGACCTTTATAATCATGAAAATCTATATATTATTATTGTATGTATTGTTTTCTTTATTACAAATATGTTTTGATTTTTTTATGAAATATGTGATACAATTGTGATCTTTAAGATTTATCAAATTCTTAATCTTATTGTTCTACACGCTAACAATGTGTACCGCCGCTAATCTAGACAGTCGTAACGTTTAATACAATAAATAAAGACAACATTAATAAAAATTGAGAAATGTAACAATGGGGCAATATCCATTAGTAATTATTCTCAAATATTTCACACCGAGAAAATACACTGTAATATAGAATATTTACAGAAAAACTATTGTTTAAGGCAATGACAAGAATTGAAACTTATACAAAGTTGAATCAAATTATATCATCATTAATATCATTCACTTTACATTATAAGTGGGAGAACATGTACCGCTAAAACCCCCCTCAAAAAAATTGGGTTTTTGGTAGGTTTTAATTAAAATTTTAAAAAGAAACTTTTTAATTTCATGAACACAGAAACAATTTCCCTTTTCACATACAAGTATATTTAAACAAATTTTTATTAAAAGAAAAAACCGAAAAAAAAATTTTTGCATTTGGGAAAAAAGCTGTGAAGGCGAACAAAAAAAATTCAAATTTTCAAATTAAAAAAAGGGAAATTAAAACTGTAAAATTAAAATTCCAAAAATACTTGTCAAGGGGGAAATTTTCCCTTTTTTAAAATTTTCAAAACAGTTTTCCAAAGAAAAGAATAGGGGGGGGGTTTTTTAAATTTTGAAATTTTTATTTTGATATCAATTTGAGGGAAACTTATAATACAGTTATTTGATCTTCTTTTCAAGTGTAATTAACCTTTGAACATAATTAACATAAATCAGATAACAAAACGGATTCAATAAATAGAGGGAATCTTTGGTGGCCGTAAAACAATTTTCCGTTATAATTGACATTTATTAATTGGTCATATATATTGATGTTACATTTAAGAATGTTGACTTCATTGCCAAAATACCTTCTCGTAATAATTGTTAAACTTCATAATTGTTAATATTTGTTGCGCCAAAACTTATTTTAATGAGAGATAATACCAGTTATTTTTAACTACGATGTTCCGTATTTAGTTCCGTATTATAACTTTAAAGCAGACGATACAACATGCAAGTATTAAGCATTTAAATACACTGTAGGGGTTTTCTGTCATACAGATGCGTTATATATAAGAGACAATATAATTATGATTTACCAATTTGTTTGTGCGTTTGCCAACAATATCAATTTAATCAAATAAAGATAAAAAATAACCGATTTTTGTTTTAAAGCCGTACTCGTAAAAATTCATGACAAAGAGTTAGGCTCTTTCAAAGGGCATACAATTGTTTAAGAGCGTCTGATTGTATAAAATAAAACATTCTATAAATCGGGTTAATAATTTTTAAAAAATGCTTTAGAGATATTAAAGGATAATTTAGAATTTCATTGCACGATAATATGAATAGCTCTTAACCTCGTGAAGATTTGAAAAAAGCTAAACTAGTAGAAAAGGAAAATACAAGTCAAAATAGAACCATACCCCCACCCCCTTAAAAATCTCTACAAAGGCTGATTTACCAGAAAACTGCATGACAATTGCAGACTCGATTTCAATGAGTCTGTACATGAGGGATAATAAAACTGCTACATCTCTAAGCACCGGCTTGATAATTGTAATAACACTTTCTTTTTACCTTTAGATATATAATACATAGGGAAACTACCGGTATCTAAGATGCTTTTACTTTGTACAATATTATGTGTTTATGAAACAAAAGATTCCCATACTTTCCTTTAAAACTAATTCATTTCTTGAATATTTAGATTATAATGAAACATGAGATATCGAATTCTTTATTAAACTTCCCGCCAAAAAGGCTTCTGGTCCGGATAAAAACTGAAAATAATGAAAAACAGCCCTGGAAGCTTGTTTTACCACTTAAAGATTGGCTGTGTGGGTGGAGGATGTTACCAAAGAATGAATATTTCGTTTAAGACGGTGCTAGGTTGGTGAGAGATATTACCAAAAACTATATTTATTGCTTCAGACAGTGCTTGGTGGGCGAGAGATGACAACATAGACAAAATTAATTTCCTCAGACAATGCTATGTAAACGGAACATGTAAACAAAGGCGGAATATACCGTTTAAGACAGTACCAGGTTGATGAGAGATGCTAACATAGAGAATGTATTGTTTAAGACGGTGCTATGTGGACGAAGATGTTAACAAACACTGTATATACCGCTTTAGATGACGCTAGGTTGGTGAGAAATGTTAACAAAGATTAGATTTATTGCTTCAGAGGGAGCTAGTTGGTAAGAGATACTTATAAAACCTGAATGCTGCTTAAGGCGGTGCTAAGTGAGTGACAGATGTTAACAAAAGCTGAATATACTGCATAAAACGGTGAGTGAAAGGTAAGAGATTAGACTACCTAAACACGGTACTAGTTTGGATGAGATATGATAACAAAACTGAATATACTGTGTAAGACAGTGCACGTGCTAGGCGGGCGAAAGCAATGTTAGCTAAGAGTGAATTTATGGCTGAAGACATTGTTAGGTGGGTGAGAAATGTCGATGCTAGATAGGTAAGAGATCGGATATACTACTTATTTTGGTACTAGCGTGGGTAAGAGATGTAAACAAAATTGAATATATATTTTAAGAGGGTGCTAGGTGGGTGACATATGTTAACTTAGACATAACATAGGGCTTAAGGCAGTGCTTGACAGGTGAAAGGTGTTAACCAAAAAGAAACAGGTAAATAAGTCCAACAAGGATAGGCAGCGTTCACAGAACGCAGCAAGACTGAAAATGCAGTTTACAATGAATATACCAGGAAAAAGAAAGACTGAATATAATGTTTAAATATGCTAGGTCTGTGACAGATGTTAGTTAATAACTAATCATTATAAGGACGGTAGCTGTTGGGTGATCAATGTCAACAAAGATTGAATGTTGCTTATGTTGGTGTTAGGTTGGTAAGAAATGTTAACAAAGAGTGATTATAATGTTCAAGTGACAGATTTTATCAAATCCAAATTCAGTTTTTTGAATACTGTTAAAGACGATGTTATGTGGGTGAGATATGTTAATAATATTTAAATACTGTTTAAGACTATGCTAAATGGGTAAGATAGGTTAAAAAGATTAAAGGCTGCTAAATAGGTCAATGTGGGTGCTTAACAAAGATAACCGCTAGGAGTAGCAATAAAATTGAATTCTTAAAGGTTTGGTTCTTACCATGTAGAAAAAGAATTGTCTTTTAGCCATCATCTACAAACATTTCTATCACTGGATAAAACATTATTAAATTTTATATATAAAGAAATAGAGGATATTTATATAGTTCAGTGTAAGATCGGATTATATTTCACCGAGTGAGCACCATAAGGTAGATTTCACGATTGGCGGAGCCACGAGGGAAATATGAACTTTTGGTGTTCACAAGGTGAAATATTTTTCGATCTTACACTAAACTAAACAAATTTTCTTTTTATTACATGCAAAGACACGTTTTAAAAAGACATTTAACCTAATACTGAATAAAAAGCGCGCCAAATAATAATACAACTTGACGTCATTTACGACGTCAACGTCATTAAGTTGGTACTAGTACTGTGCACGCTGGTATTTTCACTGAAACAACGTTAAGGGGCTTAAATTCAAAACAGTGAAATTATCAAAGTGGTAATTTCACTGTTATTTCAAACAGTGAAATTACCAGTTTTTAGGTCACTGATAATTTCTATAAAACACCGAAAAAGCATGTAATAAAACCCTCACATCCTTTATTTAGCAAAGGTATTTAGTGCGTATCGCACTAAATATCTGCTAACAATTAGATTAATGTAAATGAAAAGTTTTTATTGAAAATATGACTAGCAACAAATAATCAAAGGACTTGAAAGTGCTAGTTAAGACAAGCCCAGAAATTATGCAATTATTTACTTATTAATGACAAGTAAAATTATCAAAGATTTGAAAAATAAAAGCGT
Organism: Ruditapes philippinarum; assembly: GCF_026571515.1. NCBI lineage: Eukaryota > Metazoa > Mollusca > Bivalvia > Venerida > Veneridae > Ruditapes > Ruditapes philippinarum. The sequence goes on from NW_026865049.1 coordinate 36,920, forward strand.
TATTTTATATGTCTGATAAATTTTCCAAATATTTTAGCTATCCTAAAGATAAATAAAAATGTTGAACTCGAAATCCCTTTAAACTAAATTTTTAATACAACTACCGTCACTACAGTAAAGTGAACGCCGGTGAAACAATTGACGAGTAAAATATTGAATGAGCGATGTTCAAATTATTTCTGAACCAATAGTTCGTCCACTCAATTATAAACGAGGGTGAAACTCAAATTCTGAATAAACAAAATAGATGGGCTTAGATAACTTATAAGTAGTTTTAGCTTTTATTTAGCAATTAAAACATTAATTTCATTTCATAAAATACAATACAATACAATATATCTTTATTTAGTAAAGGTTACATGTAATGTATAACAACATAACAACTGTCATGTTCATATAAGTTTTATGGAACGAATTCAATGAATAATTTTAAGCGAATTGTGGTAAGGAAAGTAAAGGTTTTCCTAGATGAGTTTTCTAACTTTTCAAAACATTCTTAGGTAAGAAGCTTAATTGTTTTGCTATAACAGTTTCTTGTTAAATTATAACGAAGAAGGCCGCACCGGAAGAGCACGCAAACGCTACCAGGTCATCCTTTCACTGAATTTGAAACTGAAATTAAAACAAAACTTAGGTTCTGAAGAACACCTACAATGTACATCTCAACTATATATTCATTGTAAAATAAACTACTTTTCCTCCTTTCAGAGTGATTCGACATTCGTTTTAAATTATGTGACTGAAACATGCATTCAGCGTAAACCAGTATTTTGTGTATTTATGAATCAGTTATTGTAATTTGTTTGTAATACCTGTTTAAGCGGGTTTTTTTCTGTAAAAGTGCATTGTTTTCATCAAATATCTATTTTTGTTTAATCAATCCACAAGTAGTACAATAGGATCGCCGCAGTGTAGTAACCAACAACCTCTATAAATTTCTGTGTATATATGTATCTATATTTATATGCTCTTATGTGCTTTAAAATACATTTTTCCCAACTTCATTAGCAGAAAAATATAAACTGAATAGTAAAGAAACCACAAAAAGGTGATTTTAACTCCATTTATCCAGCAAAGCGGACAAGCGGAACCCTGATTGCCGTAAATTAGGCAACCCGACCCCTCCGTAAGCTAGCTGGATAGCTTTCCCTACACAGGTAAGAATAACAAACTGGTGCGGATTGATTAGAACGTTTTGGTAAGGTGCATTTGTGCCTTTTGATTCAGCACCGCAACCACGTATCATGTTAATCGATTCTAAAACCCGATAAATAAAATATTTGTGTAAAGTTTAAATTCGAAAAATATGAAAAAATTGGTTTTTAAATGTCAATTTTATGTATTTGCTAGACAAATATAATAGTTTTTGTTGTTAAAAAAATATTTTAAAGTTTAATAATTTTTTCAAAAAACCAGGTAACGTTTTGTAATAAACCCTTTAACTATATCCCTGCTAAGCCCAAAATTTTTTATCCCTTTAAAAAAAGGGAAAGATACGTTTAAGTACTTTTAGAAAATTTTGAAATTTAAAAACCCTTTTTTAAAGGGCCACGTAACCCACCTAGGGAAAAGAACAACAATGGATAAAAGTCATTTCCGCCCCATCAAGGGCAAAAGCTTTTTTGTATTGACAGGGTAAAAACAGTTTTTGCAATTTCCAAAATTAACGATATATGGGTTTATTACCAAAGCTGTTAAATGGTTTAATTTTTTAAAATTTAGGCATTTAAAAATAAATTTATTAAAAGAATGGTTAATGACTTTGACCCCACTCAATTTTAAACTTATATGAAAAATTTTTTATTTTCTGTTTATATCCATTTTAATCGAATTTTCTTTTCAAATAATTTTCTCTTTTTTTTTTTTAATAAAATGACAAACAACCCTTTAAAACGATAAATAAAAGTAAAAAGTATTTAAGGGAATTTAAATTTTTGGGTTTTGGGTTTTTTTTTGATAAAATGAAAACTTTTAAAAAATGTTCATTTTAAGACTTAAAATTTTAAAATAATACCCCCGTTTTACCCCACAAATTTTACCCGAAAAAAAAACGGGAAAAAAATTTTGAAAACCACTAATATGTGTAAAAAATTTTGGACATTTCAGTTTTTTAGACCTAGGGTTTTCCGGGTAATTTAAAATTTCAGCATGCAAATTTTTTTATTTGGGTTGGATATACAATCAATTTAGAGCTGTCATCGATATCAATAATATTGATGTTTCGTTGATATTTTCTGTCGATTAATAATTGATAAACATTTTAAAAAATTGGTCATTTTGACTTATTAGTTAAGTGTTCAGAAGTTAGGAAAATCCACCAAAAACATATACAGAAGCAGGTGTCCATGTCTAACATTATCTGTTGTTACATAGTGGCAAAAAATGGTCTGAATAAAAATCATGCAATGGTGTTTAATAAACAAGATGCTTAACTGAAAATGTTTTCAACTGAAATCATTTAAACAGATATAAAAGTGAATGACAGACAAGTTATTGTAGGTATATCGATGTATCGTTGATATTTTTCATCCGATATTGATATATCGTTAATACACTTTATCTTGACTCAATGACAGCTCTTAATTATTTATTCAATGTCTATCTGTCATCTTTGTTATGTTAAATTTCCAAATTTGAAATTCATTTTCAGCTCGAATAATTAATAATAATATTCGTGAATATTACAGAATATTATCTTTTATCACGGACACGGCTTTTAAATTATGCTGTAACAAGATACTCTTAATAATTAGTTCTATATTTCAAGATGTATTTGTCTTTATAGATGTATTAAATGAATTGGAATATATTCGTTTTATAGTTAGGCATAACCTGACCTTTATTTTATAATTATCATAAACTCAATATTTTATTATTTTATTTCAATATGTTTCGACGTTTTGATAAAAAATGTGATACAATTGTGATGATAAAGATTTAATACTTAATCTTATTAAAGATTTCTCAAATACTTAATCTTATTAAAGATTTCTCAAATACTTAATCTTATTGTTCTACACGTACACAATGTGTACCGCCGCTAATCTAGACAGTCGTAACGTTATACAACATTAATAAAATTGAGAAATGTAGGAATGTTCCGTATTTAGTTCCGTATTATAACTTTAAAGCAGACGATACAACATGCAAGCATTGAGCATTTAAATACACCGAGGTTTTTTTTCTGTCAAACAGATGCGTTATATAGAAGAGACAATATAATTATGATTTACCAATTTGTTTGTGCGTTTGCCAACAATATCAATGCAATCAAATAAAAATAAAAAATAACCGATTTTTGTTTTACAGCCGTACTCGTAAAAATTCATGACAAGAGATAGGTTCTTTCAAAAGGCATACAATTGTTAAAGAGCTTCTGATTGGATAAAATAAAACATTCTAGAAATCAGATACATAATATGAAAAAAAATGCTTAAAAGATATATTATATGATATTTTAGAATTTCATTGCACGATACGAATAGCTCTAATCCTCGTGAATATTGGAATAAAGCTAAACTAGTAGAAAAGGAATATACAAGTCAAAATGGAACCATGCTTCCCCTTAAAAATCTCAACAAAGGGTGATCCCTCGGACCCTCGGAAGCATTATTCACATGAAAATGATATGACAATTTCAGACTCGGTTTCATTGTGTATGTACATGAGGGATAATAAAAATGTTACATCTCTTAGCACCGGCTTGATAATTGTAATAAAACTTTCTATTTACTAGATTTAGATAAGGAAAATACATTAAATGCGTTTTTTAGTTCAATATCATGTTTTGATGCAAAACATAAAATTCCCATATTTTCTTTGAAAACTTATTCCCTTCTTGAAGATTTAGTCTGTATTTGGATCATACGTGGTCCGTTTTACGCTTGATGCATGATTTTATACTTCTTTTTTTATTTGTGTTAACAATTTTAATGGTCTCTGACATAATTGTATTTGCAGTACGTTGTTTCTTGATAAAACTATTGAAACTGTGGCCTCAATTAGCAAATGTGACAAATATCCATCTTATTTTAGATACATAGATCTATTTTAACATACATAATAACGCCGTGTCTGCAATTATCATCTAATTATATTGTGGGTTGTAAACCTTGTCTGCACTTTTCGTCTAATTATATTATGGTTAGATAACTGTCGATGTATGTTTGGAGTAAGGTTATAAAGAGAGAAATTGCATAACAATTGTTTGTATGTTTGAAGTAAGATTTATATAGAGAAATTGCGTAAACAAATAGCTATGTATTTTTGAAGAAAGAAATTGCAAAGAATGTGTTTTTTGCATGAAAAGTGCTTAATTGATAAAGGTAAAAACTTATATATATAGTTTATAAGAGCCATAATTTATAATTACTGTCAGAGGTTTAAATTTAAGGGCTTTTGGAGTTCATGGAGTAGTGTATGTGTTTAGAACAAGTTAAGTGTTAAATAATTATTTCCATTCGTTCTATTTTGTGAAACGTATTATGTTTAAATGCTGCATTAGTGTTAGCAAATTTAAAAATATAACGTCAGAAAAAATCTATTTTTCAACCTGTGAATGAAACAGGCATTCAAATAAAATCTACACAGATATCTTATTAACGTTAACCAGTGCGTGCTTTATGTATTTATAAATCAATTATTTGTAAATCTATCCAATACCTGTATAACCGGTTGGATTGTTTGCAATAGAAATTTCGCAATTTTATTATGAGGCAATATATTAACACAAACTAAAGTTCCCCTGGTGCTCTACCGTCTATTATTACAGACAGGAGCGGATACACGATCACTGCGTAAGCACCGACCCTCTGTTCTTTTGATTCAGCGACCTTAAGCCATCAGCAATTTGTGAATATGTTGTTTTTTTCTTAGCGGGACATGGAATTTCTCATTAGTGTCAATTAAATGTAATTGATATGATATACATTATAATGTTTGTTAATTAAAATAGTTGATGAGAATATTTTTTTCTACAACCATAGTAACAATATAAATAAACTGTCAACTTTATCATTCTCTCCTCAACCTTCGATCACTTTTTTTATCAAATAAAAAGGAATAATACTGGAATGGTACTTATATATTTACGACATTGATTATGCAATGGGAATCTATGTAGCGTATTGAAATATGAGCAGATGGCAAATGCTTTATAACTTAATATTCAATTAATTATTCAAAGGTATCTGTCTTCTTTGTTATTTTTTACTTTAGAACTTTGAAATTATTTTTGAAGTTCGTAAACATAACGTTTATGGGAATGGAAGTTAGACATTATCTTTTTATTTATGTATTTTTTATTAAAAAGACGGCTTCCAATTTAGTTTTACAAAGGAGGCGTCACTGATATTTCTGGTAAGAATTAGCTCTAGTTGAGATGTATATATGTATTTTTATTGAATGTTGTTTAGTGAAGAAAACAACCAGCGTTATACGGCACCTTTTATCACACAAACAAGGACTGTTCAAACATGTTTACTTGAATAAATGAATCGAACATATCCGTTTATATAAAGGGTTAGTATGACCTTGATAAACATGAAATCATTATTAACATTTTATTGCAATATGATATGATTAATCATCTGATAAAAAATATTTTGAAATGTAATATCAAATACTAAACCTTTTTGTTCCCATTTCCATGCAAACAAAATGTGCCGCCGCTTATCTAGACAGTCCTTACGGCAAACAATGTATTAATACAGCATTTATAAAAATCAGAAATATAGTTCACATGACATTATATAGAGAACCTATTTTAAGGCTTTGAAAGGAATTGGACTAGATCCAAAATAATTTAATCACTTTAGCAAATACAATTACAGAGTGTTGATTTTAAAATGAAGCGTCGTAAACATACAAAAGGAAATACATTGTATCAATTGTTAAAAAATGTAAAACAGATGGGCAATTTCGTATCTTATTTTATTTGTTAGCTCACCAATACCGAATATTCAGGGTGAGCTATCAGTATCAGAGGGGGAAACTCCGTCGTCCGTCGCCTTTCGTCAACAATGCTGAATTTTTATAGCAGCTGACCTATTTATGATATTTTTTATACCATATGACCTACTATCTTGCTTTTCGCCATACATACATGAAATTTGGACCAAGTGTGTATTTTCTGATGCTAAGTTGAATTTTAATATATATTAGCTGGCCTACTTTTACATTGTTGGGACTTTTGTGTTTTTTGCGGTACAGTTATGTAACCGTATAGAACGTATAAAAAATTGTTGTCCCAAACTGTAAACATCAAACATCTACACCTTACATGATTTGCATGTGAGGTTTTTTGTACTCATTCACAAAAGATATAAAAAAATCTTGTAGGTACACATTTTTATTTTATGCTTTTCAGTGGATTACTGATTTATCCGTGAAAATTATATTTGGTCATTTCGCAGTGAAAATTATTAAAATATAATTTCACACTTTTCAATGACGAAACTACTTTCTAGAGATTTTCCCCATGTGATACCTCAATTTCATTTTTGCTGGCAAGAGAGAGAAAAGTAAAGCTGAAATATAAATAACTTAAATGTCAAAAGTAATTAAAAGAAGAAAACTTACTTCTATTCATTCAAATTACGAATCACCAAATATCGTCTATTATTGTTTTGTTTCATTTTTACAGTCTGAAAAATACATTCCTTCCACATGCAAAACTGCTTTTGATGACATTTGGACATATTTAAATACCCTACGAGCAATAACTTTCGTATGCTTTATGAAAACTTGACAAACAATGACAGCCATCAGCTGAAATAATTAGTCAACAACCCAGTGTTCGTTAGGCAGCCTTTCCATTTTCCAATTTTTCAAATTTCCTAACCGCTTTTTGAATGTTTACACTCTGTCAACACTTATTTATTGTATGTTACAATCCTCGAATAAGTTTTCCCTCTTTAAAAAAGGTGTATGACTCCCTTTGAATCAATCACAATTATTTTCCTCCCGTGAGATACACAACTTTTAAAAATGGCGGTCGTTTACATATAACAAAGCCAAGTCTAATATATAAAATTCCGGAAACAAACTGATCCCTCGGAAGCATTAATTACAACAAAATAACATAAGAATTGCAGACTCGGTTTAATTGAGTCTGTACATGAGGGATAATGTATATGTGCAACATCCCTCACGCCCCCTAGCAATTTGCCAATTAATAAATTATCAATTTATTTTATATGTATAAAATTCGTTATCAACAGGTACAAATTAAATATCTGAAAATGTGTACTCCTTTGAAGCATTGAAATTATTACAGTTTTCGTTTGAAATATATGTCCACACCTTAGTCCTGTTCATTTGTTTGTTTGGTTGTGTTTTTTGTTACGTCACACCGACACAGTATAAGTCATATGGCGACGTTTCAGCTTTACTGTTGAATGATAACTGAATTGTCCTTCTGTGCGTTAATTCAGGCACGAACGGGCACCTGAGAAAAATCATAAGCTAGCTAGAAAAAATTCAAAATCCCAGGTGGGATTCGTCCAACGCAAGTGAGGGGCAAGTGCTTGTTCTCTGTCTTTCATCCGACTAACATAAAAATATCAATCTATACATTTTATATGTTGTATCTATGTTTAAATTTGGCTTTATACTAACTATCGTTTTAATTGTTTTAAATCATGGCGTCGCCGAACTTCGATATTTTAAAGATATATTGGTTTCATACCGGTGATAGAATGATCTTGACAGACCAGTTTATCAATTATATATTCAAATTATTAAACGATTTAAAGCAAATATCCTTTTTACTTAATGCGGAACGATTGGGCGTTATTTATACAACAACGTCACGTGGCAGTTTTACATTCAATTACATGCATTCTAAAATACAATTTGAATAATCAATAACGATGTGTCAATTCGATGTTAACGATTAATACCTTTTCATAAGCCATTACATTGGAGACATATCGAGATGGCAGCGGAGAGCCCAGGAAAACACATTCACAACTAGGGAAGAACTTACGGTATGTTTTATTTAATCTATTGCTTAGATATATGCTCAATTTGTGATGAAGACAATGTCAAAAGTAGACAAAAACATTAGGCTTATTTGAAAGTTAACATATCGAAATGTTTCATGAAAAAGAAAGAAGAGAAGCAAAAATAAGGCTATCTAGCTGACGACTAACGATTTCAATTATAAACGAAAATTATGTATTTGTTCAAAACTTATGTAGTTAGAAACGTTAACCTATCATTTCTGAATAAACCTCAGATTTTTGATGTCCGTTTAGCTTATCATTTTTTACGGGTCTACTCATACATATCATATTTTGCCTTATGTAGATTGGTAAATTTGTTGGCATACGCGCTTGAATTGTTGTTTGATGGTTTGTTCTTCAAACGATTGGATATGACACTCTATCGGTTAATATAACATCATTTTTAACGGATTAATAGTCAATAACTGTACAGTATCAAATTGTACATCTTATAATTATAGTATAGCATTAGAGAAAATTATCTGTCGGAAGATACAGGTTACTTCAGCATAGTTCACAATTAAAAAAAAGTAAAGAAGCAACAAAAAACAGCGTTATTAGCACTGTTCATGCAAAGTGTATTGCACTTTTTATCATTGATGTCAAAGGAGATTCTTATTTTGTATAATGTTTTGTAATGCAACTATACAATCTCTTAATATGTTTAATTGCCTAATCATTTCTGCAATTTGATGTTTGTCTGTTTTTTATATGTATTTTACAATAAGACGTTTTACGATATATCAGTTAAGGGTTTATATTTTACTTTATCCTAGTTACCATGATATATTTGACTGCGATTTAAGAAGTTGGCCCTTTTTCATATTTACCTAGGGGTGCATGTTTACTTTAACATGTTGGGGTAGTGACGTTTTATTACTGTATCAAATTGGAAACTCTATGTTTTGACTACCTTTTACTTTTCCATATTAATTTGCGAAAAAATGATTTGACATAATTTTATATAGTTTTGTCTTTATTACACAGACGGATAATATTTCATACTTTTTTTGTGATAAATCAAGGATAAAATTTATACTTACCGCAAATTAAGAAAATCGTAATACCCTTTCTAAGGCAAGGTTTTATATCAAAGTAAATATAATTCATAATTCAAGTTTATGTTCTATAAGTTACTATGTTTGCATAAAATGTAGATTATACATGCATATACTTGTTAAGCGACTTAATAAAGACCGTGAAGTAAAATATATAATCTAAAAAAATCAAGACAATACTTATATATTATTAAATCTCAGTTATTTTAATTGAATACTTATTCGTTTACAAATATATATTTACAGGCCTTTTGAAAATAAAAATAGTGAAGAAAATTTTTTTTCTTAAAATACAACGAATTTCTATTTTGAACGTCTCTTTATATAAAAAAAAACGTTCTTTCAATTTCCACACCGTTACTTCATGTTTTTCAACACTGATAGATATAAGTGTAATATGTTGTTTGGTAATGTTATCATCATCCAAGGTATTGAATTAGATGCAATTTTATTATCTAGAGTACTAGTATATGTAAATGTCTCCAATTAAGGAGTAAGACACAATTGCTGGACGTAGATAGCAAGGATATACCAATACTATTTGGTTCAACCTGCTCTGCGTTCAGGTCTAATGGTGAAAATCATTTTGTGTTCATGGGAAGTGATCTAAGCAAAGATTTTTTTAAATATTGTTCAACTTCTTTGTGTACATTACCCTTGTTTTGGGGCATTTTGGGATGCGAACATCCAACAAATCCAGCTACCAATATTTGTCCACATCCTGTTTACTCCGTCTTACTACATTGAGTATATTTTATCCCTAATTTTTATCAAATTGTATTGATTACACACATTATCAGGTGAAAGTTTTTGAAATCTGTCACGTATCGTCACGAATTTAAGAAATAGTAGCCTTCACAAATTGTATACATAAGTTTTAGTTGGTGTTGTACTTCTAAATCCTACCGTCTGTAAAGGCTTGTAGTCTATCAGAATACGTTGCACAATCATATAACTTTCCCTTTTTATATAACTCCAGTAGAATGTTTCAAAATTGTACAGTACAATACAATTTCCGTGTACGAAGTTCGAAACCAGTGTATAAACTCCTGTGGGTAAACTTTACTTAGGATAAGGTCTATTGTTGAGTAGGGAAGCTATATGTTTTGTCACGATTATGAAAAGGAATAACCTGCTGAACGGCGTTTCCTAACATTTTTTAGGAATGTTATATGTTATATGCAGTAGAAATTTGCCTCAGTTTGTAGAAAATTCGTGCACAGATATAGATTTGATTGGTTACATGAATTTTCTGCAAACTGAGGCGAATTTTTACTGCATACAACGGTTGTGAGGGTCAACCACTCGGCCATTGACGCCCCTCTACTGTGTTCAGTATATTTGAAGTAATTTTGATAAAGAAGAAGAAAGGGATATAGTACGCTCTGTTTACGCAAATATAGCTTAGTAAATAGAATAGAAAATTAAAAGTGTGAGTTATTTATGTTTAGAGCATGTTCAATTAAGTTTGGACATTGATTTGCACAATTAAGAATATTTTATTTTGTGCCGGCGGTTAAATGCTTATGTATATCAATTGTATGTATCCGACATTTAAAATTATTTTCAAAAGGTCTTTGTCGATAACGAGATAAATATTCTAAATCAGTGCGTATCTGTATTCATCAAGTTTAAAATTACGAAACAAAAAATATCTAGTCTATTTTCGTCTTTTATCCCTAGGCAATTTGCAAACAACATGTTAATTTTAGATATATATCATTTTGTTTATTTATCATACGACCATAGACAGTGTAGTAGCCATAGTGAATATCACGCAAACAAATGACAATCCATACTTTACTTTTTCTAAAAATGGACCAGAGATTTTAAAAAAGTCAATATAGAATACAAACTGCACATTGTACAATTTTGTTCATCAATTATATAAAAAAAATTACGAAAACCATCTTTACAATATTGGTAAATATTTTAGAACCTTAAAATTGAAAGAAGTAATGATTTTTAGTTTTTTTAATACCTATTTATCACATAAACCGCGGCACAATATGACTTTATTCAACTCGTTCAATAAATTTCGTATTTAATCTACTCTCATTCAATATCCTCTATTTATCAAACTGTGAAATGTCCTGTCGTATTACAACACCTTTTATCATGCACACAGATACAGATACATATTTACATAAGTTAAGGAACAGGTTATGAATAAGTTATAAATAGAACCAGTTTATATTATTATTACCTGTGACGAGAAGATTATGATCAATATTCTAAAGTTTTCGAAAGTGTTCGCTAACGTTTCAGAAATAATTAAATGTTTTCCATCGATTGGTAAGATCAACATTTTGTTCGTCTTTACATTAAGTCAGTACCTGGCGCAATAAGCAATGTACTAATATAAATGATAGATATAAACAAGTATTAGCGTGTCCAATAAATCGCTGTTCAGACGGGTATTCAAAAAGGTAGATAACCTGAAAACATAACGGGTGGCGTATCCTGTATGCGCAGAATACCACTCAATATAAGAAGGGTTTTGACCAATACAGATTTTAAATCAAGCTGAAATTTAAGCAGGGTAAAAAATTATAAAATCTTTAACATCATTATACTAGCAAATAAGCACGGTGAAGTGTCTGAATTAACAAAAGAGAAGTCTATATATCAACAGTCCAACGAAGAGTAATACGCCCTTATCCCTTTTAGCCCCTTTATTAATTTGAATACGGAATCATTGCAAGTTGTCCTTAAGTAAACAATTGCTTTATAAACTATGAAATATTGTTATTCTTAACATTTCTTAACGTTTAAAATTTTAACGTTTCAAACTTTATCCATTCTTGTCAGATCTCTAGATATCGCTTTTTATGCATTTTAAGAGATTGATTCTCCTGCGTAGTTGCAATAAGAGATTTAAAAAAATTGACGTGTGAGAATTGTTTTTTTTTTTTTTCAAAAAATATTTTTTAAATATATTTGCATAATTATACAACATAGTTTGAGATTTATGCTTTGCATTTATTATTTCTAGATTTATATTTATAAGTCGATATTTAATCAAAAGGCTTAGAAACGCCAAGAAATATCTATTCAAATCTGATAGTCATCCTCAGAAAAAAATGATATATTCATTCTTAAATTAATTTTGTTACACAAACAATAATAATCACCGCTCGGTACATAGAATAGTAACATCCTAAATCGTTGTATGGTAGGTAGATTTTAATGAGAATAAAAAATCAACAACTTCGTTCCCTGATGTATGGTGGCTAATTTGTGCGATTCGTGTTTTCGCCCCGCGATCCCGCCAAGAGAAAAGTCGATAATTAACAAGTTAAAATGGCGGGTCGCGGCACGAAAACACGCTAATAAGCAAGGGCGTGGGGCTAAGTTTAATAAATAAAACTTTGCTCTGCTAATAAGCGTGTTTTCACTCCGCGCAACCGCTATTTTCACTTGTTATTTCAAACTTTTCGCTAGGCGGGGTCGCGGGAAGTATACCCGTTAATTAGTTTTATTCATTACACTTCGCCCAGCGCCCGCGCTAATTAGCGTCGAATCGTCCTGCAACGAAAACACACTAAGTAGCGAGGTCGCGGGCGCGGGCGAAGTATAATTAATAAAGCTTCGCTCCGCTAATTAGCGTATTTCCCCGCCATTTTAACTTGTTAATTCTCAACGTTTCGCTTGTCGGGGTCGCAAACACGCTTATTAGCGGGATAGGCGGCGAAGTTTTCTTTATTAAATATTTACTGAGCGCTTCTGTAAAATAGAGATTGTGACATTTTTAGGGTCTGTAGATTCATGTCAGATTCACAATTGCCACATTTTATGTCACTAAAAACATCTAATCTGTTGGAATACTGTACAGTTGATAGAGTTGTATTTAACAATTAGGTCGGACAGGAAGTTTGAAATACAAGTCAGTTGGGTGCAGGAATAATCAGATAGAATATTTCTCTACAGAAAATAGAAAATTAAATTAAATGTATACCTATATAGACTTTAACAAAATGAATTGTTTCACTTTAAGTTAACTAACTGGCTGTTTTGATCTACCTGCATTCATCCAAACATGTTTCATCTTGGAAATTCTTCTTTTAAACGATATAAAGAAAACGAATAATATTTAAATACATGTATAATGGATTGACCTTTACATAGGAAAGAAATTTTGCATATAAGGAAATCCCCGTATATCGTACAATATGTAGCTGAACTCGAGGGCCGATTATTCCCCGAAATACCACTATATATCTCAAAAAGTTTTAATGATTGATATATGGTAAAAGTTTTCAAATAAATACGGACTGGTCGTGCAATTGTAAAATCGTTTGATCTGTTGCTCCTTGGCAATATTTTTACAATGATTTAGAAGTTTGGTAAGGAACTCAAAATACTACATGTATTTGCTTTTACATTTTGTTACATATACCACATATAATAGTTACTGCATATTTAGCGCTAATTCTGTAGCTGCCTTATATCTAACATGCTCTTAATCAATTTTTGGCACATTGATAAACTCATCTTTGATCTTTATAAATTGGATTGTTTTTCTCCAAAATGTAGCATTTATTTTAATGTAGATACCAAAATAAAGAAATACGTTCAACAATGATTAGCAAGTTGGTACATATACATAGTTATTAATCACTTATATATCAAATTTTGGTATTTTACGGGCGCATTAAATGGTTTCAACAGGATCCGATCAAGACATTTTTGTTTTGAAAATTACAACTCCGAATAAATCTCTCACCCACACCCTTCCCCATTCACGTGCTATTTGACGCGCTATTTTCATGTTATGATTTAGCTCTCTTAAATACATACACTTTGCCATGTATGATATTCAATCAAGACCTAAGGTATTTAAGAAATAGCTTGGTGTTTTTTTAGATCTATGGACTGATCTTAAATGTAGAGCAAACCTATCATTTATGTTTTACTGAAACACATGTTTTTACTTGTTCAATTGCTTAATGCTCAATGATTGGACGTTTGATATACAGCAAAGTCACGTGTTAGTTTAAAATTCAATTCGTTCTAAAATCCATTATTGATAATCAATTTGGTGTTTTAATTGAATATCAATCTAAAGTTAAAAATACCTTTTTATAAGCCATTACATTGGAGATATATCAAGATGACCGAATTAGTTCCGGGATAAACATTGTAACACAAAAGTCCAATTTGCGGTATGTTTACATTAATTTTGACTCATTGTGATAATAAGAATGTAGGTGTCATGTGCATACAAGAGAGCTTAATATATTTACTGTTTGATTGTTTATGACAATCTATTTGGTAATAAAGTGAGAAATCAACCGATGAATGACATTATAAACGACAAAACTATATGATTTTATACCTATAAGGTATGCTCGTTGACAACTGAATTGACCTACTGATATCATTTGAAGATTGTTTACTTCTTCATTATCGCGGGTCCTCTCACACTTGGTTTGCCTTAAGCGGACTTTATTGGCATACATCATGCATTTCCTTACGTGAACTTGGTCGGCCTACGGCTTCGTTTGCCTTTGGCGAACTTTGTGGCCATACGATTTTGTTTGCCTTAGGCGGACTTTGTAGGCATACGGCTTCGTTTGTCTTAGGCGGTCTTTGTGGGCATACTGTTTCGTTTGCCTTAGGCGGACTTTGTGGGCACACGGCTTTGGTTGTCTTAGGCGGACGTTGTGGGCATACTGTTTCGTTTGTCTTAGGCGGACTTTACGGGCATACGGCTTGGTTTTGACTTAGGGGGATATTATTCATACCGGCTGTATGTTTTGTTGTGTGATGGTTTGGTCGACAAACAGTTGCTTTAGACATTATACCTGTTACTAGTCATTGTTTGTTAAATTTATTATTAAATAGTATTGATGTTAGAAAAATATTAATTGCTGGAATAGTATATAATATTTATTGATATGTGTCAGTTGATGTCTTTTAATTAAAAGTATTTGTTCAATAATCATACATAGATTGTTGCTTTAAGTATTTATCAGAGAGATGATTGCTTTAAGTATTTATCATGAAGATTATTGCTTTATATATGTATCAGATTATTGCTTTAAATATTTATTGGGAGGATATTTTATTTAAATAGTTGTCATGAAGATTTAGTCTACCTTTGTTCACAATTGAAAATCAAATCTACGAACACTGCTTATTCAAAGAGTATTTTGAGTAGTTTTAAGAATTGTTACGTATCAATAGTTCATGCTCAGAGAAGATTATCCTTATTTATAATAGACGAGGACAACTTGTAACATAGCAACCTCTTCAGAGCAAAACCCTTTCGGATATAACGATTTAGTTGTTGTCGAGAGGATATAACGATTTAGTTGTTGTTGAGAGGAGATGCTCAATCGACTTTATTTGCGAAATTTTTGGAATTATTGACATTGTTGTTAGAAGAAAGGCCATTCTGCAAAAGTTACAGTGTATTTCAATTTGTCATGGATTTTTTTCTATCCTACATATCATTGATAATTTTACAGATTTGAAATATATGTTTAACTGCTTCATCACATTGATGTTTGACTGATTGTTCATATTTATTTTACCCTTTGAAATTTGACATTTTTGTTATTATATCGGCCAAGATTTTGACCATCTTTGGATAGTGATGTTTACTTACTTTATCAAATTGTACTTTTTTATTGAATACAAACCATAAAACACAAACACTGTCATAGAGGTTCTATGTCAAGGTTTTATATCAAATAAATAATTAATCATTTAAAATTACGTTTGATTTGTTGTATCAATTATTGCCTTTGTATAAAAATCATTCATGTATATTCTCGCAAAAAAACGTGATTTCAAGTGAATATCATTCTTTTATTTTCTCAATTTAAAATGCAAATTATAATCTTCTTATTTTTGTCTTTTGAAAGGATTTGATAAAAAAAGTTTTTTTTATATTTTCTTTATTAATTTTCTATAATATATTGAACATTTTTTCAATTTTATTTTCGTTGTTTTCTTTGTTTTACTTTATTTAATTGAATAGAGATTAATATAAGGGCAATGCATATAATTATATTGATAAATAACGGATCTTATGATTATTATGTATTAAATGATGATTTTAAATCGCAAATGCTTTTTATGTTTTCAAATTTGGTAATACTTAATTGAAAAGATAGTATATAAGAAAAAGTAACTGTACATGATTCGACATGCTGAAATATGACATGACTTCCTAATTCACTTGACATATTACATTATAGCAAAGGTTAATTGTATAGAAATTTAAAAAAATCAATGATATAAAGCGGTGGCATACCATTTTTTTTTCAAAAATGCAATCTAATTTGTTTTTTTCTTTTGTTCCTTTGTTTTTGTTTTTTCTTTTTGTGTGTTTTTGTTTCAAATATTTTGAAAATATAAGCATATATATTGTGGACTTATGAAGATAAAAAGTTACATATGTGGAGGATAAAATGTTACAACACGTCTTCAATAAAACTTAGTGCGAATTTCCTTCTATCATATGCGGCCTTTAAAATTCTTTTAAAAAGGTCTTTGCCGATATTTAGATAAAGGTTTCTATTCACTGCACACTTGGTATTCCTTGAGTTTTCTTTAATGTCAATTTCTTCATTTAAATCACAGCAAATAAAAAAAAATAAACGTTTCATTTTAAAAGAAATATGGTACGGTATATTGGTAAAATCATACAATATGACAATAGATATTGTAGATCGCGCAAAGAAACTTCAATGCCTCACGTTTACATAAATAATGAATAGGTGAATCAACAATTCTAATATAGAATACAACAAACAATGTTTGTATGACCATTATATCTATATTTAATCTTTTTTTACAATAATAGTAGATATTGTAAAACGTTAAATCTGAAAGAATAATGTTTTTTTATGTTTTTTTTTATATCGATTAATTAATGAGTTGTAAAAAGAGATATCTCGACGTACTGTTTGTCGATAATTATGTGAGAGTGACGTTTCATTTTGTGTGTACAGGAAGAAAGTTTACTATCATCGATTGAAAAGGTTTAACTGGCCATAATGAAATGAATTACAATTGTAAATTCCCCTTGTACTTGCTTGAGGTATAACGGAATGAACTGATTAAATTCAAACCAGCAAGCATCTGTTAATAAAAACTGAAATTTTTAAAGGGCATTATCGAAGTGTTATATTCGTGCATGTCTAAACAAAAACAGTCGCAAGTGATGCGCACCGTAGCATCATTTGTATTTTCACACCTCTTGCTTGATGTGAAGAGGTGACACTGACCATTGATTTGGTTCAAACTTGCTGCAGGGAAGCCTATTCTAGTGGTCGCTTATCGCAGATAGCATATGACCGCTATTTGCGGCCATTTATATATGGATTTTCATCGGGGGTAAATCAATATGACCGTTGTTGGCGAGTGATTGCTACTCAGAGGGGACTTTTAGCACAAGTTAGATTGTACAGTTAAAATTTGGCACTGTAAAAGGCACCTGGTTTTGGTATTATCCGTTCAAATTTGTTAAGTCTCTGCTTCTATTATAGCAACCCACTATCCACGTTTTTAATTTGTGTATTATTGATAATTCATGGATTTGTGCAAAGAAAAGGTCCAGAGTGGTCCCACTTTATAGTACAAATGATAGAACGGAGATGGGGGAATGTTAGCCAAATTTGTATTCTAAACAACATTGTTTCTAAGGTCTTTGAATGAGTTATATATGATCTGGTGAATAGTTACATTTCAGAGCCCAATCTTCTTTATGATTTTCAATCTGGTGTCAAACATAGATTCTCTACAGACACTAGTGTCACTCAATTAACTGTTTATGAAAATAGATAAGGCTAATAATGTTGAAAAAAAAAATCTCGGTGACCCCTGAAAAGCCTTTGATATTTTTGAATATAAAGTTATTTAATTTAGAATAAAGCAATTTGTCTATCCGAATATTCAGTTAGAATGGTATCTTCTGTTTCATGTTTGCCATAAGACGTTTAACTCTTTTATTACGTTTGCCATGAGACTTTTGACTTTTTTGTCATGTTTTCCATGCGAGGTTTGACTTCTGTATCATGTTTGCCATGAAATGTTTGACTTTTTTATCATGTTTACTTTCAGATGTTTGGCCATTTATTATATTAACATGGCAGGGAGTGTACGCCTATTTTAACATATTGACAAAGGTAGTTTTACTGCTTTATTATATTGGGGTTTCTGATTTTTAATTATTGTCAAACTTGTAACTGTAGATTTGACTACTTTTTACTTCTTTTTGTATTTGTAAAAGGAGATTGACAAATGTTTATATCATTAGAGGTATTTATTTTGTCAGTGATTTACAATTCTTTATTACGCAGACAGAGAATGTTACATGCTATGTGTAATGAATCGATGATTTGGTAGTACTTAGTTTATTAAATGCAAATCACATTAAGTCGAGGAATGATGTTAAAGGAACTGTTCATAATTCACAGCTAAAAAAAATAAAGGAAATGATTGTCATGCCTTCAAAAATAAATCAATCAATTAAAATAAGGAAGAACATTTTTTTCGAGAAAGTGAATAAGAAATATAATTTACCAAAAAAAAAACAAAAAAACTAACAACTAACAAGACAATATTTATTGATAATTAATCTTAGTTACTTTAATTTTAAACGAAAATTCTCATTTTAATATTTATAGGTTATTATGCATTCTACTGTACACTATGACTTTTTAAGCTGTGTACTAGTCCAAAAATATTCTTTATTGTATAGTTCAATGTTTAATTTGAAGTATCATTATCATCAACACCCCAAACAAAACCACCACCAATATCATCATACACACTATCACCATTATCAGCAACAAAACCACCACCACCATCATCAACAACATCAATATAACCACCAAACATTACCACGACTAACACCATCATCAATAATAGCAGTGTGACCCCCTGCCAAAATGTTTTAAAAGAAAAGGTAATAATTCATGAATGGTTTTGTTGTAAATACTTTTTAGACGTTATTTATTTATTTGTCATTTTCTGTGAGTTCAAGAAAATGACAGTTAACATTGTCTAATCAAATTTAAAATTGAAACAACTTACATTTATCATTTATGTAATAAACTTCATAAATATAGAACAGTTAATCCGAAAAATATCACATTGACACCCTTATCTCAATTATCACATAGACTAAGGCTATCATTTAGCGCGTCTTAACTTTATGTTTATATAACGCATATAACGTCACATTAAAATATATGCACGGGCGTTTAGTACCCAACCGTCCAATATGAAAATAATATATTTTTTATCCAATACGGGAATATATTTGACGGTCACAAGGTACAAATGCAGAGTGCCGATTGGTATAATTTTAAAATAAATGCGATATTCCGAAGAATTAAGTTGATTGTAAATTTGTTCTATTTTATATGCCTAAACAAACATTAGGTTAGAAATGTAAATTTCACAAAGCAATACCAAACTTGCATTCAGGCCGCAATTCTTTATTATATAAATCATGATTTCATCCAATACTGTTGGTATTGACCAATGAAGGAGATTGTTAATGAGGTAGACAAATTTTCAGACGTGGATAGTCAGGAAGGTGTACTTTTACGTAGACCATTACAAAATTTGCGTTTTGAAAAAAGGAAATACAGAGCCTCCCTAAGCCTGATCTGCGTTCAGATCTTAGAGTAAAGTTTTGTGTTCATGTGAAGTGATCCTAGGAAGGACATTTTTAAACTTCTTTCTCTTTTTTGAGTATTTTTGGATTCTAACATCAAATCCAGCTTCCCATATTTTTTTACATCCTCTTAAATCTATCTTACTACTTTGCTAACATTTTATCTCTAATTGGTATGAAATTTCATTGATTACACACATTATCAGGTGATGGTTTCTTTAATCTGCCATTTTCCATTGTGGAGGTTTGAGCACAAGGAATTACAAAAAAGAACATGTTCTATCCTGTAAATCTAGCATTTAGCTTCACGAATTCAAGAATTCAAGAAATAGTAGCCTTCACACATTGTACACCTTAGTTTTAATGGGTGTTATACTTCTAAATCCAACCATCTGTAAACGCTTTAACGAGCCACTAGTCCATCAGAATAAGAAGCACAATCATGATACTTTCCCTTTGTATTATAACGTAAGTAAAATGCTTTTTTATATATCTGAACAAAAAAGAATAAATAATTCTAGGTTTCTATTTGTATCCATTTCTTCCGACTGATTATGATCACAAGAATCAAAATGTGCTTTTATCTTTGATATCAGCCTTAGCCTAGTGTATTTCTGCTTATCTATGAGCAATGGAGGGACACAGCTGGCGCTCATACATATCCCGGCTAAGGCGTCCGCGTAATATCTGTAACACTTCCGAATAAATGCGTTAAATATAAACATCTTTTGTATTTATATCGTTTACCTTTATTAATTAATGGTTTTCTTCGTGCGACTTATACATTAACTAGATTTTATCATTTCTATCCGGTCATCGCCTGCCATAAGCCAACAATTAAAGAGAAATTAATACAATTGGCACATGATTGAAAAATTTGATAGTTTTGTTTTGTATACGTATATTTGTTATTTTGTTACTTTGACTTTTCTAATACAGTGTTTAACACCGAAGAACTATGTCAATAGTCGTCACACCTGTATAACTTAACTAAACAAGTTATATGATATTTTTTTCTTAAGATACGTTCAAGTACTATTTTAGAAATAGTAATAATAGAAATAATATATTATGTATTTAAGATAACATATTACATAGCGCTTTTTAATGTTGTTTTTGTTGTTGAGGATAGTACATGTCTTAAAACGTAAAGGTCACTCTGTTGTTTTCAAAAGAAATATAAAGATTCAAAACAAGAAAAAATCTGCTTTTCGAAAGTACCAAATTTTGCATGAAATGCGTGAAACCACTAATAAAGTTACTATTTCTTTACATTACATGTCCCACTCCTTTCCCCCTGTGTCCACTGAAGGTTTTTCTTTGGTGCCTTCTGGGTGCTCTACTTGGGTGTGTCGAGGGAACGCGTCCTGTGAACGTCGCCTTTGCCTTGTTGGTCTTTATTCCTGTTTTTTTTTGTTACTATTTCTAAAATAGAAGGCAATAAGCTTAAGTATAATGAAAATAATACGAATAAAGAATGTATAGTCAAGCAAGTACATGTAATAAAAAAACCTTAGATCGAAAAGTTTAATATCTCTACCTTTATTTTTTGATTGTATTACCATGTCAATTGCGTACTGATTACATGGTCAATGCACATAATATATATTAATCTTAGATCAGTTATCAGTAACTTCGAAAGATTATACGCAGTAAGATTTGATTAAATTTAATTTGTTTTTTTATGAAATAGTTATATTGACCGTTGTAGCGCAATAGGGTAAACTACCAGTTTATAATTTTCCACGTCTTGTAAGATCTAGACAACGATTGTCTGTGTTTTTTTTTCTTATTCATATTTCCCACATTACTGAAGGTATGATTGATTTTTTAAGTTGTTCTTTTGGGTTTCTTTATATGTTTAGCATTTTGTTTGGCAAATACCATACACTTTTCAATAACATGGTTTAAGTTTAAAATAAACATCAATGAATGTCATTTTAATGCCATAAAGTTCAATACAAAACAGGCAAATCAAGACTATTTTGCAAGCCCTATTCATTAAAATATTCTTCAAAAATAAAGAAAGAAGGGCTCTAAAAACAATGGCAAAAGTATGAACCGAACCATAGGCCTGTAATATATTAGGAAATCACTAAATCGACTGCGCTATTAAGGATATGATTTGAACATGAACATTCAAATAGTGTGACTTATCAAAACATTAGTCATATACTCCAAATTAATCCTCGTAATCTATACAGACCCGAAGTGGAATCGAATATTTAAATGCGTGTATTCATATATGACAGTTCAATAAAATCACACTATACTATAATAAATTCGGGCTTTGCAAATATAGTAGTTTTAACTTGTGTATAGAGTACAATTTGCACTTGATTATGAATGAATTAAATGTTCTTATTCAGTGAACATACGTTCTGCACCTTTGTAATACTTCGTGGAACCTTCCACGTATAAGAGCTCTTTTTATGATAATTTAATTTTTTGTACGTGAATCGATCAACAAGAAGATTAACTATAAATAGCGTTTGTAATACAAAGCCCTAGATCACGCAGGGGAAGTATGACACATTTACAATTACTTTAATTTACTTTTCTTTGGATATCACACAAAAGGAATTCAATGCTTAATGCTATCTAAAAATAAATCAGAGTTTCTAAAGAAGTTAAATAACAGAAACAAAAAAGAAACTTATTTAAACAGGTTGTTATCTCACAAATATCTCACAAATATCAATTATTTTACTACAATCATCTTTACAATAATGCCAAATATTCTAAAATTGAAAGAAGAATTTAATTTGTTAGAAGTGTAATATCTATTTATTAAACTGTAAATAAAAATTTCTGGTCGTAATTCAAAACTTTGTAGAATGCACACAAATACTGACACATGTTAACTTAAATCAATCGAAGTTAAGGCCCAAGTTATATATAGAAACATTTGATATTATTATTAACTATAACGAAAATAGTATGATCAATATTTTAATGTTTCCAATAGTGTTTAAAAACGTTTCTAAAATACATAAATGTTTTCTATCGATTGATATAATCATTATCTTTTTCACTTTAACATGCAGTCAGTATGTGTTGCCACTTATCAATATCCTTGTACAAATGATAGATACAAACAACTATTAGCATGTCCAAATTGCTAGAAATCACCATTCAGACGGGTATTCAAATTTTATCCTTTTTCTTGGAAAAAAAATACTCCTTACTGAACAAAAGAGTTGATGTTTATTCTTTAAGAGAAAGTCTCCAAGTAACGTTTAACTTGCAGGAGCCTACAAACTGGTTTAAGCTATGTACATGAAGATATAATTAAAATTCTAGATATCGATAACCCGACAACATGGCGGATGGGTACCCGTAGGCGCTCCTTTTCTGAGACATTTTGTCATCATTTTTTAATCATGTGATTCATTCTGGTTGACATAGCATAGAACAGACGGTGAACAGGTAGAAATAGCCAAATCTTGTTTATTTTATATGTCGACGTTAGAAAACCATTGAATAAAAGAAAGTTAAAACGCCCGATACACCTTGCAAATCAAGCTGAAATTTAAGCAGGGTGCAAATTTGTATAACTATTGACGTTATTAAATTAGCAAATAAGCATGAAAAGGCCGATGAAGTGTATGGGTTTAAAAAGCAAAAGCACTATTTCATTGTGAGGAAGCTATGCAGCTAGCTTACGGAACGTCGGACAGAAATAATGCACGAAAGGCCCCTTAAGGCCTTCCTCCATCAGTAAAGCTAGAACGTCGCCATATGACATATACTGTATCGTTGTGAACCCAAGCAAACAAAATCTTGAAAATTTCTTTATTAAACTATAAAAAACGATCAATATTTAATATATCCTGTAAACCTGAAACCTTCAAAAGCAAATAAAGATATTTTGCGTACATGGAAATTCCTGTATATCGTACAATAGTTAGTTGACTCATTTCGTTTAAATTATTGATTATAAATTAGCTTAAAAACAACCCAAAGGCCCATTAAGCCCCCGACATGCTACTATGTTTATTTCTTATTTCTCAAAAACTTTTAATGTATTTTTTGTGCTCTTGGGTAACGTAGTGATTTAGTAGTTTTGTATGAGAGTCAAAGTACTCCTTTGTGTTATATTTTACTACATATGCGACACATATAATTAAGTTACTGCATGTAATAAGTAAGTGCTTATTGTGCAGTTGTTTAACATCTAACGTGCTCTAAACACATTGACAACCTCATCTTTGATGCTTTCCGTAGAGGTTTACAGATATGACTTTCATATTTTGTTCACAATTAATGTAGCATTAATTCTAATGTAGATAACAAACAGAATAAAAAACACGCTTTTACGCTACGAACTAAACTTGGTCAAAATATAGCACACAAGTTCGATTTTCAATTTATTTCTGGGTATATCCCTTTATTATCCTTAGCACAGTTTTGTAACAGTTCCAGTTTTATAATTATAAGAAATTCAAATGATATGTTTTAGGTCTGTCGCTCGTTTTCAGTGGAGTTCTTTAATATTGATAAGAATATTGTATAAATTTATTTTAATACTTTCAACAATGATTAGGTTGGAACATAGACATAATTTAAATTATCATTTTTTTCTCCACTAAATTTTATCACAAATTTATCGTTAATAGTATGTTGAGATATAGTTTCCAATATATTTCAGGTCTGAAAACTGCTTAAACTGCCTTTGTTAGAAACTATATTATCTATACTGAACACACATAAATAGAAGAACAAACAAGCAAACATACATAAACATAAACATGATTTAAATTGTGTATACTTTCCCTGTTTTAATAGTTTTTTAAAGGATTTCTGATATGGGACTAAGGGACTGCATAGTTATACCGAAGCATTTAGCTAAATTTATGATCATATATTAATATGTGTTGAATTGTTATTCCATTAAGCATCATTTAATATATTTTGATGGAATATTGGTTTAATTAAATACTGATATCGTTTATAAATTATTGATCACTCCTAAATCAAATTGTGGTATTTAACGGGCACACTTTTTTCAACAGGATCAGATCAAGTCAAGACATGCTTGTTTTGAATATTACAACACCGGATAAATCTCTCACCCACACCCTTCCCCATTTAAATATCTTCGTGTTATTTGACGCGCTATTTACATGTTATAATTTAGCTCGCTTAAATACATAAAACTTGTTTTGTATGATATTCAATCAAGACCTAAATTATTTGAGAAATAGCTTGGTTTATTTTCAGATCTATCGACCGATCTAATATGTAGAGCAAACCTCTCATTTATGTTTAACTGAAACATGTTTTTACTTGTTCAATTGCCTACTACCCAAATGATTGGACGTTTGCTATACAGCAAAGTCACGTGGTAGTTTTACATTCAATTCGTTCTGAAATCCATTATGGATAATCAATAAGGTGTATCAAAAATATGCTTATCTAAAGTTTAAAAATACCTTTTTCATAAGCCATTACATTGGAGATATGTCAAGATGGCCGAAAAAAGTCCGGGATAAACATTTTAACGCATAAGAACAACTTGCGGTAAGTTTTAATTAATTATGTGTCATTAATATGCACATTTTGTGATTATGAGAATGTAGATGTCATGTTCATACAAGAGAGCTCATTATATTTAATGTTTGATTGTTTATGGTCATAGAAGGAAGTGACAAAAGTTTTATTATCTATTAAATATCTATTTAGTTAAACATTGAACCGATGAATGGCATTATAAACGAAATATATTAAATACATGTGTTTTATACTTTTAAGGTAGATACGATGACAACTGAATTAACCTATTTTTACAATTTTAAGGTAGACTTGACATGATTTTTTACTTCTTCATTGTCGCGGGTCTACTTACACTTGGTTTTCCTTAGGTGGACTTTGTTGGCATACGGCTTGGTTTTCCTTAGGTAGACTTTGTTGGCATACGGCTTGGTTTTCCTTAGGTGTCAAGGTTTTATATCAAATTAACTATTCATCATTTTAAGTTATGTCATATCAATTATTTCCTTTGTATAAAAATCATTCATGTATATTCGCGCAAGAAGACTTATCAAAGAACGTTATATCAAGATAAAATGATTCTTTTATAAATTACTCTCATGCAGTTTCCTCAATTCTAAATGAAAATTATCATCTGTTTTAAATATATATATTTCATGTCATTTAAAAGAATTAAATAAAGAAAAGTTATTTATTTTCTTTAAATGCATTTTTTCTATGATATATTAAACTGTTTTTTCAAATTATTATCGCTGTTTAACTTGTCACTGTTTTACTTCGAACAAAGACAGATATAAGTACAATACATGTAATAAACTATTTTGTTTGATTACGTCCCTTATATGTATTACCACAAATTAGTTTTTACTTTTTGAATAATTTAATGTTAATTTTTGTTATTAATTTTAACCTGTTTTATTTACATGTACATTCGACTGGCACAATCTATTGGTGCCGCCAATCTAAATTATGAAGTTTCAGATATGGAACTTACATAGAATGTTTCTGTTACTTTTAATTGTTTCCAATAAGTCTACAGCGATATATATCTTTGTGAATAAGCTCTATTTATTATTAGATAATGAACTGTAAAATATGTCCCAGCTCTATGAAAAACCTTTATCAGGCGGACAATGAATGATACAAGGTTATCTTAACGAGTTTTGGTAGAAATTCGATATAGTTGTTTTTGTGTGTCTGCAAACTTTAGTCTATTTCAACAAAAAGAAATAACCGATATACATTATTATGCATTTGTACATTTAAAAAAATTACGTAGATCTGTAATAACTTTGTCTATTGTATAAAAACCGGTAACCAAAATGTATAAATAGAATACTCGGGCGTATAACGACACTCTATCTACTCGGAAGAAGGCTTTTAAACAAAGGCGTTTGGGTAGAAGTTCTATAGTTAAATTTTAATAAAAGACGCTATGGATGAGAGATGGTAGAGAGAGGTTAACAAAACTTAATATAATGCTTAATACGATACCATGTGTGTTAGAGATGTTAACAAAGATTGGGTATGTTATGAGAGTGGTGATAGATAGATAGATAGATAGATAGATAGATAGATAGATAGATAGATAGATAGATAGATAGATAGATAGATAGATATATAGATAGATAGATAGATAGATAGATAGATAGATAGATAGATAGATAGATAGATAGATAGATAGATAGATAGATAGATAGATAGATAGATAGATAGATAGATAGATAGATAGATAGATAGATAGATAGATAGATAGATAGATAGATAGATAGATAGATAGATAGATAGATAGATAGATAGATAGATAGATAGATAGATAGATAGATAGATAGATAGATAGATAGATAGATAGATAGATAGATAGATAGATAGATAGATAGATAGATAGATAGATAGATAGATAGATAGATAGATAGATAGATAGATAGATAGATAGATAGATAGATAGATAGATTGTTTTTCCAGAATTATTATTAAAATTGTAAAAAAATACCAAAAATGAAAAACACCTTTCAGTCAAATCAGGCTAAGAAAATCATAAAAATACGATTTTCAATTTATTTCAAAGTATATTTCTTAACTATCTTTGCATATATTTCTGTTTAAAGTGCCCCAGCTCATTTATGTAAGAATTTCAAATATTATGTTTTTAGGATTTTAAACCTCAGTGGAGTCCCTTTAAGAGAAAGTCTCCAAATAACGCTTTGCTTGCAGGAGCCTACACACTGGTTTAAGCTTTGTACATAAAGATATTATTTAAATTCTAGATAGAGATAGCCCGACAACATTGCGGGTGGCGTACCCCGTAGTCGCTCCTTTTTTGAGATATTTTGTCATCATATTTTTAACCATGTGGTATTAGATTCTCCATTCATTCTGGTTGACCTAGCATAGAACAGACGGTGAACGGGTAAAAATATCCAAATCTTGTTAATTTTATATGTCCACGTTAGAAAACCATTAGAAAAATTAAAACGCCCAATACACATTGGATTAAAGCAGGGTGCAAATTTGTATAACTATTGACGTTATTAGATTAGCAAATAAGCATGAAAAGGTCGATGAAGTGTATGGGTTTACAAAACATGAGCACTATTTCATTGTGAGGAAGCTATATGCAGCTAGCTTACGGGACGTCGATGATTCTACTCAGGTGCCAGTTCATGACAGAAATGATACACGAAAGGGCACTTGAGGCCTTCTTCCATCAGTAAAGCTAGAACGTCGCCATATGACCTATGCTGTATCGGTGTGACGTTAAACCCAAGCAAACATAATCTTGAAGTTTTCTATATTAAACTATAAAAAGCGATCAATATTTAATATATCATGTAAACCTGAAACCTTGAAGAGCATAAAACGATATTTTGCGTACATGGAAATTCCCGTATATCGTACAATTTGTAGTTGACTCATTTTGTTTAAATTATTGATTATAAATTAGCTTAAAAACAAGCCAAAGGCCTATTAAGCCCCCGACATGTTTATTTCTTTTTCTCAAAAACATATAAGTTACTGCAAGTTATAGGTTAGCGCTTATTTTGTAGTTGTCTAACATCTAAAATGCTCTAAACACATTGACAACCTCATCTTTTATCGTTTCCGTAGAGGTTTACAGATATGACATTCATATTTTGTTCAAAGTTAATGTAGCATTAATTCTAATGTAGATAACAAACAGAACAAAAAAAACACGCCTTTACGCTACGAACTAAACTTTGTCAAAAGATAGCACAAAAGAATGATTTTCAATTAATGTCTGGGTATATCTCTTTATTATCGTTTTCACATCTTTTTAACTGGTCTAGTTTATAATTGTAAGAAATTTAAATGATATGTTAAGATTGGTCGTTTTCAGTGGAGTTCCTTTAATGTTAAGTTTAAAAAATATTGTATAAAATTATTTTAAATACGTTCAACAATGATTGGCAAGTAGGAATATAGACACAATTCAAATTATCAATTTAACTCCACTAAGTTTTGTCAAACCAATTAATCGTTAATAGTATGTGCAAATAACGTTTCCAATGTATTCGGGTCTGTAAATTGCGTTAAAATTTATTTTGTCTACTGACCTAACTTAAATAGAAGATCAAACAAGCAAACAAACATAAGAATGCGTATACTTCTCTGTTTTAATAGTTTAAAAAAAAAAAAAACACGTCTGTTATATTGCTAAAGGACTGCATAGTTATACCGAATCATTTGGCTAAATTTTATGATCATCTATTAATATGTGTCGACTTGTTTTTCCGTTAAGCATCATTAAATATATTTTGATGGAATATTGATTTAATTGAATATTGCTATCTATTATAAGTTATTAATCACTCATAAATCAAATTGTGGTATTTAACGTACACACTAAATGTTTGTTGTTTTGGTTTTTTTTACAACAGGATCAGATAAGGTAAAGACATTTTTGTTTTGAATATTACAACTCCGGATAAATCTCTCACCCACACCCTTGCCCATTAACGTATAGATCTACCTGTTATTTGACGCGCTATTTACATGTTATAATTAAACTCGCTAAAATACTTAAACTTTGGTCTGGTATGATATTCATTCAAGGCCTAAAGTATTTACGAAATAGCTTGGTGTCTTTTCAGATCTATCGACTGATCTTATATGTAGAGCAAACCTATCATTTATGTTTTACTAAAACACATGTTCTTACTTGTTCAATTGCCTACTACCCAATGATTCGACGTTTGATAAACAGCAAAGTCACGTGGTAGTTTTACATTCAATTCGTTCTGAAATCCATTATGGATAATCAATAAGGTGTATCAAAACATGTTAATCTAAAGTTTAAAATACATTTTTCATAATCTATTACATTGGAGATATGTCAAGATGGCCGAAAAAAGTCCGGGATAAACATTTTAACACATAAGAACAGCTTGCGGTAAGTTTTAATTAATTATGTCTCATTAATATGCACATTTTGTGATTATGAGAATGTAGATGTCATGTGCATACTAGAGAGCTTATTATATTTGATGTTTGATTGTTTATGATCAAAGAAGCTAGGAAGTGACAAAAATTCTATTATCTATTAAATATCTATTTGGTAAAAAAGTGAAAAATGAACCGATGAATGGCATTATAAACGGAATTTATTTAATATTTTATACTTTAAATAAAGGTAGATACATTGACAACTGAATTAACCTTCTTAATATCATTTTAAGGTAGACTTGACATGATCTTTTACTTTTTCATTGTCGCGGGTCTGCTAACACTTGGTTTTCCTTCGGTGGACTTTGTTGGCATACGGCTTTGTTTGCCTTAGGTGGACTTTGTTGACATACCGCCTGATGTGCCTTAGTTGGGGTATATTCATACCGGCTGTATGTTTTGTTGTGTATGGTTCGGTTGTCAAACAGTTGCTTATTATATTATAATATTGAATATCACATCAAATTCAAAGGCTTACTAGTCAATATGTGTTTAATACTTAAAAGTATTAATGTAAGAAAACTATTAATTGCTAATAATATATATTTTATTTATTGATATAAGCCAGTTGATGTTTTTATATGAAAACATGTAGAAGTAATTTTTTTCAAAATTATCATACAAATTCATACACATAGATCATTGCTTTAAATAATTATTGGCGAATATTTCATTTATACATTTTTTATGAAGTTTACGTCTGTTTGCTACGTCTGTTCACAATTATAAAAAAGATCTACAGACACTGTTCTTTCAAAGGGTATTCTGAGACGTGTTAAGAATTTTAACTAAATAATACATGATAAAAGAGATTCTACCTTTTTTATAATTGGCGAGGACAACTTGTTACATATCAGCTTCTTGAGAGCGAAACCCTTTCGGATATAACGATTTAGTGACACGTGTTTCTTTACAGACGTTAATTTCATTTCGAATTTTTACTTTTGAAAAGTTATAAATCGTTTTTGTCGAAACAGTAGGCCATTTTGCAAAGGTTACCAAGTATTTTAATTTGTCAACGAATAGTTGACTACTTTTTGCATACATATCATTGATAATTTTAAATATCTGCCTTAATATGTTGAACTGCTTTATCACATTAAAGCTTGACTGATTTTTCCTTTTTATTTTCCCTTGGAAGTTTAACTTTCTTGTTATCATATCGGCCAAATGAGGTTTTATAGCTTTTTTATTATCTTAGGATAGTGATACTTACTTACTGTATTAATATGTATTTTATTATTAAATACTTACCACAAATTTAGAAAACCGCCATAGCCTTTCTGTGTCAAAGTTTTATATCAAATTAACTATTTAACATTTAAAGTTATGTCATATTAATTATTTCCTTTGTATAAAAATCAATCATGTATATTCGCGCAAGAAGACTAACTGTCTTATCAATTAAAGAACGTTATATCAAGATAATATCATTCTTTCATAAATTAATCTCATGCAGTTACATCAATTCTAAATGAAAATTATCATCTGTTTTAAATATATATTTTTCATGTCATTTAAAAGAATTTTTTTCAAATTATTATCGCTGTTTAACTTGTCACTGTTTTACTGCGAACAAAGATAGGTATAAGTTCAATACATGTAATAAACTATTTTGTTTGATTACGTCTTTTATATGTATTACCACAAATTAGTTTTTACTTTTTGAATAATTTAATGTTAATTGTTAATTTTTGTTATTAATTTTAACCTGTTTTTTTACATATACATTCGACTGGCACAATCTATTGGCGCCGCCAATCTAAATTATGAAGATTCAGACATGGAACTTACATAGAATATATATATATTTTCTGTTTGGTGGCCAACTTTTAATTGTTTCCAATAAGTCTACAGCGATATATATTTTTGTGAATAAGCTCTATTTATTATTGGATAATGAACTGTAAAATATGTCCCAGCTCTATGAAAAACCTATAATCAGACGGACAAAGATACAAGGTTATCTTAACGAGTTTTGGTAGAAATTTGATATAGTTGTTTTTGTGTGTCTGCAAACTTTAGTCTATTTTAACAAAAAGAAATAACCGATATACATTATTATGCATTTGTACATTTAAAAAAAAATATTGTAAACTTGCTATGGTGTTGACGTGTATTACTTGTTGATTCGTATTTACCTTGGTTGATTTAAAAAAAAAATCTTAGATCTATAATAACTTTGTCTATTGTATAAAAACCGGTAACCAAAATGTATAAATAGAATACCCGGGCGTATTACGACACTCTATCAACTCAGAAGAAAGGTGTTTGGGTAGTTCTATAGTTAACTTTTTATAAAAGAGGCTATGGATGAGAGATGGAAGAGAGATGTTAACAAAACTTAATATAATGTTTAATACGATACCATGTGTGGTAGTAGAGATGTTAACAAAGACTGGGTATGTTATGAGAATGGTGATAGATAGATAAATAGACAGACAGATAGATAGATAGATAGATAGATAGATAGATAGATAGATAGATAGATAGATAGTAGATAGATAGATAGATAGATAGATAGATAGATAGATAGATAGATAGATAGATAGATAGATAGATAGATAGATAGATAGATAGATAGATAGATAGATAGATAGATAGATAGATAGATAGATAGATAGATAGATAGATAGATAGATTCGAGATGTTAACAGACGGAATATACTGCTTATGACGGTGATAGAAGGTTGAAAGATTTTAATAAAGACTGAATATTCTGCTTAAGGGTATATTATATTGGTGAGATCTTAACTTAGAACTTTAATACTGCTTAAAGTAGGGCTTAAATGTATATTTTACCATGTATATGGACAAATGAGATTCAATATGTTCAGTATCTGGTTGCTTAACTCGTGTAGTAATTGAGATAAAAAAACAACAACAAAAACAGTTTAAAGTTGATTATGTTATATTAGGACCGTTGAATGTATATTTTCTCTATAAAAACAAAGAATATATATAAGAGTTATTTTGTTGTTTAATCTGAAAAATTTGAAAGAATTTTAATAAATAATTTTGAGAGATGATATCTAGAAGCTATTTGCTACGAAAAAGATGGTGTGGTCAACATTCTATTATTTTTTTTTCGAAAAATAATGAATTTAAATAAATAAATGATTATTTGCCAATAAATTAGTTAAGATATACAGTATACTGTAAATAACTGAGAGACCAGCTGGGAAAAGTGTGATACTTTACCGGTCTCTAGCATTTGCCTGAAAGAACTGGAATAAACTGGCGATCGAATATATATCATATCCCAAACGTTTACTCACAATTAAAAGAAATATAAAAAAGACAAATAGTTAGAATCTTTTTATCATCCATACAACATAACATTAAAGTATACACCAATTTTTGTTGAAAGTAGTTACGGGAAAACTATGTATAATCTGTTAGACGCTTTTGTCAATAAGTTCAATGTCCAACATTCAAGCGAATACAATTCAATTAAAATTGAAATATAGCAAATGAATGTACTGTATGCCCGCTATTATTTTTCTCATAATTAAGAAACTGCAAATAATGCCTTAGTGGTATTGCGCTAAAGTGTCATTCCGATACAATTGTTCAACAAGCGTAGGTAAACATTTCATCATCATCATCATCATCTCAAGTGATTGCATCACTCCGCAAGGAGTATACTCGCAATTGGGTAAAAACTGTATATACATACGCAGCAGGCAGGACTGACTGTTTCCCAAAATAAAAATAAAAAGTTTCCCTATTTACAGTTTCTATTAAAAGAGTAAAAACAACTCCGTGATTAGAAGTTTATATGTTGGCTGGCCAGAGCTGATTGGAAAGCATCCAGGCTGGTCTGGTCAACAACGTCTTGCGGCAGCTTGTTCCAAAGCACGATGGTTGCAGGAAAGAAACTGTTTTGGAAGATGGAGGTGCGTGCTCTGATTTGGCGGAGGCGTTGGTTGTGCCCTCTGACAGTCTTAGCATTGATCAAACTCCTCGCAGCGGTTACTTCCCCTGATCTGTACAGTTAAAGTAGCATAGCGTGACGTAACCGCTGTGAGGAGTTTGAGCATTGATAAGTGGAGGATCTGGTATAATATCCACAAGGTTGTGCATTATCTTGAAGAACATAGTTGTTCTGGTGTTGTTGCGCCGGTGTTGGAGGGTGTCCCATTTGAGGCCGGTAAGCATGTCGGTGACGCTGCTTGTTCGTGTGTAGTCTTGTTTCACGAATCTTGCAGCGCGACGTTGGACCATTTCTAGTTGGTTGAAATTTAGTGTTCTAAAATGGTTTTATAATTTAGAAGTGTTCTAAACGTAGTTACGCATGCCCTGTAAAGTTGGAAAAGTATCATGGCGGATAATAGTCAAGGAAAATATACTAGTTGCATCTATTTCAAAAATAGGAAGCAATTACGGTAAGTATCTTATGACGTTTGTACCCAATAAGTTAATTATATCATACTGAATTGAAATGTTAACAGAATAACACACAAGTAAATAATGCGCTAAGGTAAATTATCAATGGTTTATCGGTTGAAAACGAAAGTAGAAAGAAGAGTCTCATTTGTAAATTTTTGGGAGCGTGAGGCAAATAATCTTAAAAAAGCAGCAATCATCAATGTGTTTCTCAAGTAAATTCTTTATACGGGGAAGTCAAAGACCGGGCCCGCGAAGCTTTGGCTTGCCCTGCTATAGACTACACGTGTATATGTAAAAGAAAATCAAATAAAAAACAATTAAAAAATATATAGAATTCTATACCTATCAATGAAATTTTCAGTGTCAGTTCTAGTCGGGCGCTGCCATTTACAATGTAACTCAATGATAATAGGCGGGGTATTCCGATAATGGAACAAATCTCAACTTTTCGGATAAATGATAATCGTCGAGTGTTCCGAGTGAAAACGGAAGCGGTGTATGTAATACCGAATAACACCTCTAAAACGGAAAGATTGTCATTATGAAAGGAATTTTTAACGACTTCCCCGTTCATAGGCCTTGCCTAATTTCATATTATTGATTAGTAATTGTAGCATCTAGTCCAATTGTATGGGGATATGGTTATTATTCAAATGTCTCTGATTTTTTTCCCAATTCTCAAAGGAAGGAAAGTTCTAGCCATACGTGAGTCACATACGGTTAGCCCCGACACACTGTATTGGCTAGCCGTACGGCACTTTTCAAAATTATATGGAAGTCGAAAATGCATGTTATTTTGCGTCTTTAAACAATAATTTTAACCAAGAATCAGCCGTTGTCTACAGTAAAGAAAGTATGAATATCTATCTTTGTCATCTCCAGATGGCGAAAAGAAAGAGCGTTTGGTTGCAGCAAAGATATATATACAGCTCCATGGTTGCAGCTCAAAAACATCAATTGAAATAGTTTACAAAATTGTGATTATATCCTTTTTGTTTCAATAAGTAATAGAAAGAGCATCGAAACACGAGACAATCTGATTTGTACGAGGGGGCGTAGCCCCCTAGTATTAATCAGATTGCTGAGTGTTTTGATGTTCTTTCTCTTTTGTATCATAGTCAAACATAAAAACACGTTCCCTGTTGTCACAATATGAAACCCCGGTAGTCTCAATATTTCGACGGCAAGACAGACCGATTTTATAATCTGATATTTCATAGATGTCTTTACGTCTCAACCAGTTACGATCAAAACTGTGTCGGAAATCGAGCTGAGCAAAATTTCAAATTTTTCACTGCAACATGAAAATTTTCACACTGGCATGTACATTTGTTGTTATAAACCATACATTGTCCTTAAAAGAATCATAAAATGACAAAAAATAACTTAAATTACCTAAAAAACTTTAAAATGGTACCTGTCGCTGAAATGTAAACAGCAAACGTGATAACCAATGAAAATGTTTGTTTTCATTTAAACATATTAGTACACCTGAGGAGGCTGCACGCGGTAAGCACACACAAAAGCGCTATATATCGTAAACATTTTTAAAGATGTTAGTAAATATTTTGAATTCATTTAAATTTAGAAACTGTTTGTGATGAATATATACTACAAAATTATATTCTCGTACCCTTGTCGCTAAAAAAATCACTTAGTTTTAACAGCGAAAACCCGGAAGATCCCACCAACAAAATTTCAGCACAAGAATTAATTGACATAAAAAATTTATAACGGTCGTTAAATTTTCATTCCACATAAATTATCAGTATTATCAAAATAAAAATATCTTTAAATAAACAAATTAATAACAGGCAGATTCTATGAATGTGCCTAACTATAATAGGACGACTTGTTTACAAAATAAGTTAACTATGCACTCTCTTTTTTATCCCGATAGAAACATTTAAATATTAAAAAAATTGTAAAAGAAAATAAAAGCATGGTCCAAAGTACCTAGTATTCGTTTATCCGGTTGTGATCTAATTCAAGAGATTTTGTAATCATATTGAATAGAAAAAAAAAATTAAAAACAAGCGCCATCAAAGTGCGCATTTTCACCAATTCCTTTCGGTACAACTAGAATTGAAGTAGCCAATAGTTTAATGACAGAAAGTCATGCAGATCCTTTAGTCCACAGCGGCCAAATTTTGTCCAGAGCAGAAAAATTATTATTTCACGCGGAGAAAGAACTGAATGATGCCTTGCTTTGTTCTAGCGCAACGTATCGTAAGTTGATAGTATCTATGAAATATCAGAATATAAAATCGGTCTGTCTTGCAGTCGTAATATTGAGACTAAGTCCATCTGTGATAAAAGTAATGTAATTCAAATCTTGGATACATTAAATGAAGGAGAAATTTAAAGAATAATTTTTTTGTAAATATTAAAAGCACATGTATACAACATGACTTACAGTCGAGGATCGTATTGTAACGTGGGAAAAAAGACATATGGTTGTAGTTATTCGATCAGTACGTAAATTGTTAAGGGCATGGCTTCAGTCGTGCTTTAAATTATCAACAGAATTTATGAAAACCTTTATAACTTTAAAGTGGTATTTGCCTGTGAAGTGATTGATGTTTATAATATCTTTCTTCCAGTCTATTTATTGAAATAAATGAAATTGAAAAATTATAAATAAAAAAAATCGCCGAAAAAATCGTTTTTTAAAGCTCTTGAAAGATAAGCAATATATATATTTATAACACAATACATAGAACTTATACTTTGGTTTTCTTACATATATGCGGAAAATGATCAGACATAAATGATTTAGGGGATATTGTGAAAGAGTGGGTGAAATTACCGATCGCGTGACTGAAAAAAAATGAAATTCTCAATCACGTTTTCTTAATATAAGGAAACCATCTTCTAACTAATTTTAAAATGTATATTATTATCTTCATTTCCCTGTAATAAGAGGTTAATACACGACAGGAGAGGGCCGGAAGGTGATAATCGGCCCGCAAAATGAATAATGGACCCGAGGGCTTTAGCTGTTTTTGTGTTCAAAGCAGTAAAATCTAGAAGCAAGTTTTTCGGAATGAATTTGTCGTATCATTTCTTCAAATTTCAATAGGAACAAAAATGTGTTTGTACTAAATACGCTTAAGCTCTCATAATAGAAATAAAGCGATTCGTGCTGACAACCTACTTTCACTTTTACAGTTAACTGTTTGATGACTTAAAATATGACGTCATTGTTTCAGTTTGTGCACGTGCATATGTTCTGCGGGCTGATAACTAGTTATCGGCCCCGGGCCGCAAACTCATAATAGGTCATGTGATACTCATAATCAGTTGAAATCATAGGCAATTTTGTTACTATATATAGTAACAAGTGTATTAATGATTTGTATATTGTGTAAGAAAAGAAATAAATATTTAACGGCAAACTCCTTGATAAACAAAACATTGAAATTGGAGGTTGATACACTTTTGAAATATATAGTTATTTATCAAGTTTCCACAGTGGTTTGAAATCTTAGTATCAACAATATTAATAATAATGATTTTAATTAAAATAATAATAATAATGATAAAAGGAAAACATGTATCTTTGCCGGAGATCTTTTATTTTTAGGGTTGTTTTGTTGTTGTTGTTCTTCATTTTGTCTTTTTTTCTCGTAGCCCCATTCATGTTGGTTTTTTTTATCTTTTATTTAAAAACTTTAAGAACATTTACACAAAGAACATGTGCATACTTATACAGTTAGTGCATTTAACATATCAAATAATGTATGATATCATTTTACAATTTTAGTAGAGAAAAAGGTATACATAGCTGTAATAAAATATTATAACATAATTTTTTGTCATCTTTTAAAATATCTGACAATATTAAAAGTTTGTTGTAAAGCGTTTAATAAAATGAGAATTATATTTCTTATGGTCGAGGTATAGTTTCATATTGTTAAGTTCGTGTAGAAAGATTCCATTAATGTTTTTAGTATCGGCACGTTGGTTACTCATCATATAAGCTTTGTATATACTAAAGCCAATGATTGTAAAGATCAAATTAATTTGCCACAGATTTGAATGCTGCGTATTTTCGAAACTATAACCTAGTACAATATTTTTGAGATTGAAAATATGTTTACAGATTCCTAGTGACTTAAAAGTTTCAATAATTCTTTTCTAGAAAGCATTCAGTGATTGACAATGAATAAAGAAATGTTCTGTGCTATCAGTACAATTGCATAAAACGCATTTCGGACTATTTTTCAATTTCCATTTGTATAAGTTATCCCCTGTCGGTATTATATTATGAATGAGTTTA
Organism: Ruditapes philippinarum; assembly: GCF_026571515.1. Taxonomy (NCBI): domain Eukaryota; kingdom Metazoa; phylum Mollusca; class Bivalvia; order Venerida; family Veneridae; genus Ruditapes; species Ruditapes philippinarum. The sequence goes on from NW_026865049.1 coordinate 75,254, forward strand.
TAACGGAACTGTTTATATCTATTGTCAATGCTTGATTTTATATTCAGGTATACTTTATTCCACGGAATGTCATGTTAAAATAACATTTCCCACAGGTGATGAATATATTGTTTTTCCGCTTCATTGTTTCTAAGTATGTTATAAATATCTTTGTTCGATTCTTTTTAAGTAAAGGAAAAAAGTCAGTTTTGATTGATTCGTCATATTTAAAGATGAATTTCAAGAGTTACGGTATAGATTTACGTAGCGTATAAATTTCGGATAGCCAATTTGATTTATTTCTGAGTTTTGAAATAATAAGATGTGCACTGATATCGCCATTTTGCATCGATAATATCATTTACAAAAATTGTGTCAGAGTTTATCCAATTATGAAAATATAAAGATTTTTTATTCCATAAAATGTGTTCATTACCCCAAATTATTTCTTTACGAATATCAAAAAAGTGTTTAGGCTGCTTCTTATTAATACTTTTGAATAAAATCCATTTTTTAATAAGTTCTTTATAAAAGTCAGGTAGAGTATAATAGTCTTTTGATAAACTTGAGACAGATTTTAAATTCATGTAAAAAACAAGAAAATTTTTGCCGAATTTGTTTAAGAAATAACTTGGAATGACTTTCCAGTTTGCAAATTCATTTGAAAGAAGGGATTTTTACCCATTTAACTTGCAGCATAGTAACAAAACTTTCAATGTCGATCATGTTTAAACCGCCTTTTTCGAGATCGTTTATCAATATATTTCTTTTAACCTTTTCACGTTTATCGTCCCAGAGGTATGTATATAATAATGAGTTGAGTTTTTTCTGTATCTCTTCTGGAAAGTACAGTGACTGCATTAAGTAAGTAAATTTTGGAAGTAAAATTGATTTTATAACAGTGAGTCGTCCATAAATAGTAAGTTTTCTTTTCTTCCATGAATTAATTAAGATTTTACAGTTTTGAATTTTCGTTTCCCAGTTTAGTTGTTCGCATTCTTTTTTATTTGTGCCAAAAAAGACGCCTAAAGCTTTCACTTTTTCGCTCTAATCTAACACATTCTGTCTTGTGCAAATTTAGTTGTAAACCAGAATGTTTTCAAAAAATTCAATAGTTGATAATGCTTTTTGTATGTCTTCTGTGCTTTTTAAGAACATTGTAGTATCGTCGGCTAGTTGTGTCATTTTAAGATTAAAAGTTTCATTGTTTATTTTTATTGAGATTCCGTTAATGTCATTATTCTCTCGAATTGAATTAGCTAGGACCTCGGCAACAAGGATAAAAAGCAAAGAAGAAATTCCGCATCCCTGTCTGAGACCACGTGATAGGGAGAACATTTTTGATATCCAACCATTGTTTAATATACATGACGAAATATTATTGTAAAGGGACGTTATCCAACGAATAAACATTGGTTTAAAGTTAAACTTTTCAAGGGTTTTAACTAGAAAGTCAAACTCGATCGTATCGAAAGCCTTTCTAAAATCTAAAAACAAAAGATTTCCATCAATGTTATGTTTTCCGCAATAGTCAATAACATCTGATATTTGTCGTATGTTATTACCAATAAAACGATTTTTTATGTAACCTTGTTGATCGCTGTCTATAATTTTCGGAAGTACTTTTTGTAACCTAATCGCGAGTACCCGAGTTAAAGTTTTGTAATCGTTATTAAGCAACGATATTGGACGCCAGTTTTCAATATTTTCTGGGTCTCCTTTTTTGTACAATAGTGAAATAACACCGATTTTCTGAGAAGCTGAAAGTTCGTTTTCTTTGTGTATTTCGTTATAACAATTTACTAATAAAAATTTTAAGCGATGCCAGAATGTAAGATAGAATTCGACTGTAAGTCCGTCATTACCTGGACTTTTGTTGGTTTTCATGCTGAGAAGTGCGCTTTCGCATTCATTTATATTTATTAAACATTCTAAGTCATCCGAGTCTTTGTCTTTTAGTGTTTTCTTAAAAACAGTGTTATCGAAAAAATCCCCTAAATTCTCGCTGTCTGCCTTTTTTGTATATAGATTTTGGTAAAATTTAACCTCTTCGTTCATTACATCTTCAAAGTTGGTTATTTGTTTTCCGTCAATTTTTAACGAGTTAAGAACTTTTTTCGTTTGTTTCGATTTTTCTAACGAATGGAAATAATTTGTATTTTTCTCACCTTCATCGATGAGCTGTACACGAGAGCGTATTTTTGCACCGTTTGCTTTATTTATATATATCGTCTCGATTTCGATTTCTAAATCTTTTATTTGTTTAAGTAATGTATCTGAATTATGCGAATGAAATTCTTCGTATAGCTGCGAAAGTCGTTAATCGGTTTCTATTATGTTTAGCTTTCAGTTTTGAGAAATAGATACTTTTTTCTTTAATGCTGTATTTCAATATTTCCCACATTGTTCTATGATCAATGTCATGAGATTTGAATTCATTTTGAACGGAACTAATGGTATTTATGATAAGATTTTTATATTCAATATCTTCTAAATGAGAATTATTCAACTTCCAATAACCTGGACCGCGATGACTAGGAATATTTACTTTTAGACTGATACCTAAGTGGTCAGTACACATTATTTGTGCAGGTCTTATGTCGCAGCTGGCGATTAAAGGTGACATGCTTTTTTCAATAAGCCAAAAATCAATGCGACTTTTTTCCGCGCCATTAGTCCGTTTCCAAGTAAATTGAATTTTATTTATATTTTTAAGTTTCCAGATATCGCATAGACTATGTGAATGTATTAGATTTTTAAGCTTTTCAGATGTTTTAGTGCGCGAGTTGGAATGAGTATACCTGTCTGTTTCGTTGAGTACATCATTAAAGTCTCCTCCTATTATTTTTAAACCTAATGATTCTTCTTCAATCTTATTGTTAACAAGTTCAAAAAAGTTATTTCTACAACGTTTGTCATTTGATGCGTATATGTTAACAAAAGTGAAAACTGTTCCCGAGAAGTCAATATTTAAAAGCACAAATCTCCCAGATTCTTCGTCAATTATATCATTTATGACATTATATTCAATGCACATATTTTTGCGAACTAATATAGTGCAACCTTTTGAGTGAGTCGTAGGTCCAAATGCATTGTAAATGTGATAATCTTTAAAATCTGTTTTAACATCTTCCAAAATATCATTTGTAAAGTGGGTTTCTTGGAGAAAGGATATATCTAATTTTTGATGATTTACCCATTCTAAAAACCGTAATCGTTTGGGCTTCGCACGTAATCCCTGTACATTAAGGGAACCTATATGAAGTTTATAAATAGACATATTGAGAGATTGATTGACTTATTAAATTAAAACACGTAAAATATATCTTGTAACTTGACATGTACAATGTGCACGCTTGTGATAAACGCATTATTCTTGAAGCCTTGACGAAATCGCGAAACAAAAGGTTTCGAGAATGCAATATCAAAATGTAGCTTTCTTGTAATGCCCGATATTTTATAAAAGCTTCGGATTTGGAAGCAATTGTACTGGAGCATAGAACGAAAGTAAATTTCCAAAGTACATGTATAAATTTTGAAAAAAAAGTGGTTTCGTTAACATATGAATAGAATATATCAAAAACATTAAGATTAATGAACAAACATTACCATATTGATAACATCTTAGAATATTTGTTTTAAGTATCAGAGATTTGCTATACAAATTAACATCAATTGTATTAACTTTATATAAATTAAACATACATGTATATTTTTCAAAAATCAATTTCCTATGCACCGCAACATGTAAGTACACTGCCTCGGTATATGAATGCTTGATAAAATCAAAATATAAATTAAGTTGAATTCTATGTAGAAAATATACTATACAGATGCAGACAAATACATGACCGGTATTACATTGAGTAATAAGTATGTTTTGTTGATCGGAACACCCGAATGTCGCAATTACTATGAAATTATCTAAACTATTTTGAATATTTCTCGTGTTTTCCATGATTTCTTTGCGCGTACTACATTTTGGCTTACATAGTAAAGCGTCAATAGTTATAAGTATGTTATTTACAAAATTTAACACAACGCTTACAAATTTATAAGGCCATGTCAAATTTGTTTCTTGTGCACCAGTAATATAACATGATACATTTTTAAATAAACTATATATCATTTTAAATGATGTATCATAATTTATGCATTCATTCATGTGCAGAATACTGAAAAAATAATGATTTGAAGGCCTACTGCCCACGTAATTAATGTACAATCTTGTAATAATCTCTTTATTACATGAAAGTCCAAATGTGTTCCAGTTATAATCGTTGTTCTGTTTCATGTCCAAAAAAACATAGCACGTTTGTAAAACAAACAATGTTCCAAGTGACATTAAAAGATACAGAAATCATTTTTTTCTGTGATGTTTCTTAGTGGATTTAACGTTACATTTCTCCCTGTACTCGTCAGCGGGTGTTGGCGGTGAGCGCTCTTTAACAAGTTGAGGTTTGTCCTTGTTTGGGGTAGTATGAGAAAGTATACTTTCCCCCATAGACTTCTGTAATATAGAGCCACGACCTATTCCCGATGATGCTAATGGAGATGTTGATATTGTTGCCCCCGGTCTGGGGCCTTGCGCTTGAACGACGGAAGTAAAGCTTTTAACATGTACTTCAGAGATGCATGTAGAGTCGCTGGATTGTTCGGAACCAGTTTCAGAATCGGCGTCGTGTTCTGATTCTATGTCGTTATTATAAAGACAATCCGAAGCTTTGTGTCCAGGCCGATTGCATGTTCTACACACCCAGTCATTTGGGCAGCTGGAGATTCATGTTGGTACTTTTTACGAAGTGACGTAGATTTAACAAATAACTAACAAACTTTCTAAGAAATATGTATACATTCTCGCCAGTTTTATTAAAATATACATATAGATAGCAATTGCAAAAGTATAAATCTATACTAAACGTTTGAGTTATTGCCTGGATACCCTAGCTAATTTATTCACTATATAAAGGACTAAACAAGCTGTTAAACTGAGCCTGCAATTTTGTGAAAATAATATCACAATGCACATACTTTTTACATAAGGTTATTTAATACAAATATAACAACATATTTGTTTACTTGATTTTTACGAATCAAAATAAAACTAATTAACACAACATGACATCAACTGCTAATAATAACAGCTCCTTCCATAGGCCAAAATAAAAAGCATTACATAAGAGACGACGCCGCTCACCGGCGTCGCCAATAAAACATTTGCAGACGAAACAACCACAAAACCCGTTTCCATACAGCGGAATTCCCGCAGTACATACTGCAAGCTAGTGAGATTTATCGATACACTACCGTTAGGTAGAGTTTTAGCGGTGTAAAACAAAAAACGTTGACATGAGTAGGAATATGTAACCGTTGTGCATTAAAAACATATACCTTTCTGATCAATTTTCTTTAAATTGATTCTATTTTGAATAAGCTTTGCGGGTATGTAATTTTTTTCAAGAAATGTTGAGTTTAAATAAATATTTGAAGCTGTCAAAGTTAGCGACGAGATTCTGGTCGCTGGCACATACACAAAGAAGGAAAACTTTCCGCATTGTTTTGAATCGTAAATGGGTTGTGCGCGAAGGGCGACCATCGTCTATATAAAAAAGCCCTAAAGCGCACAATTTGTTGGGCTAGAAACCCCGGCAAAAAGGTACCAATGCGGAAAGTTATCCTTCTACAGTACAGATAACGAGGAATATGCAAAATCCTCTTAGGATCGAGGAATCCACTCGCAACTCCGCGAGAGTATTTGTCCATAAAAACGAGTGACTCCGCGTGAGAAACGTGTGATGAGAGTGACTCCCAGATGAAAATAAGAGCGCGTGACTCCGAGAGAGAATTACCGCGTAACTCTATGTCGGTGTCTAGCTGGTGTAAATAAATGCAAGTGCGATCTCATTTTACATTTCATTTTATATTACGATTCGAAAATAAAGATGATTTTTACCGTTGTTGTTTTCAATTTACCATCAGGGCTCGCGCTGGCAGGAGCCAGTTAGCAAATTGGCTCCAATATAATTAAATTGGCTCAAGAAAATCACGATTGGCTCAAACTTACGAAAAGTATGACTTGGAATCTCCAGTCTAAATTTAGCATTTTCTATTATAAGAATGGAAAAGTACTCATTTGGTTTTCCATCTAGAACTTCCATTTTATCACTTCTTATCTCAAAACACAGCGACACAGTCTACTTTTTTGTGGGTCATTGACTGGTTTAGATCGTAACTTCCCCCCTGAATGAAAAATTGATATGAACAATGAACAGTCTAATACACTGACCTCGCGGTATGTTTACATGTTTATGAACTGATAAATATGACACTTACAGTACAGCTCAAGCAATTTTTCCTCTTTCCACTTAGTCACCGCGGACACTTTTAACGGCGAACAGAAAATCGCGGGGGGGCATACTATAGTATGCCACGGTGACAAATCACCACGGACGGGTAGTAAAAAAACCCTGCAATCTGCGGTGGAAAATCACAGAGATTTGCAGTGATTAATTTGCATATACACGTAAATGTTCATATAAATGTACAACGTAGTCTTCTTTTAAAAAATCAAAAAGACTTGCAATGTGACTGATGATTTTAATCATTCAATAAAATTATTTAATTAGCTCGGCGATTTTAATGTACATTTACCGGGGTAAATCACATCACAAAACAGTTCAATGAAAAAAGTTTCAAGAAAACGGAATAACAAATTATTAGCGAAATCGGTCAACACTTTCAAGAAAACTAAATGCTGTGACATTTCTGTGTAAAAAGTTGAAAGGAAAGCTAGAACATTATATTTTTTTTTTTTTAGAAATTCTATTCATACTGGAAACAATAAACGCCACTTATTATATAATATACATGTACATTTAATAGCGGCCAATCTTAAGAAGGTGTTAAATCCAATCAAGGAACTAATTTATTTATTCTTTGCTCAAGTCCACTTAATTAAGCAATTTTCACCTACAAAAATTAAGCAATTAGCACATACACCTAATAGTGCAGCCGTGGACTAGTTCATGTACGTAATTATATATAATAGTTTAACAAACCTTTCCTTAACATACATGTATGTTTTTACGTAAACTTTGCAAGATGTCATCAAAAGCCACATTTTTTTGTCGTTAAATACGACTGTGATGGGAAAATGCAATTAAGAAGGCGAGAATTACTTCTCCATAATGGTGAGGTGAGTGTCGTAGAAATAAATTAGAATCTATCTCATTACTTATTATACAACTACAGTAGTCCACGGTATGTCCTATCTAAAAATTTAGATCTGTGATCATGATGAAATAAACATATTTGTTACATCTTTTTTTCAGATCATAACCGTAAATGCGACATTAAATATTTAAAATAGAGAAATGTTTAGTTCAAAAGTAAATTTGTGTGTATTATATGCTATGACCCACTTAATCTTTAGTTCTCGTCAATATTTGGAGGAAAGGTAATTAACACACGTAAATTTAACAGAAAAAATCGTTTAAATGGATCAAAGAAATACATGTAATTGAAAATTCTTATATGATTGTAGCACTGTAAAATCAGAAAGGTTAAAATGGCTTAAAGCAGTTGAAATTAATTATGTTAAAAGTTACTACATATTAGGGTTTTAATTTCACACGCAAATCATTAAATTTTGTAATTATTTGCATACGACAGGTGTTATGTCGTTTAAATACATAACATAAAGATTTTCTTCTATAAAAAATGTGTTTGAGTTCATTATATTTTACAGACGTACAGTAATAGTAATAAATGTCCCCGTGTTATAAATAAGCTAATGGTCACCCGAGAGAGCGAAATACCGCTGCAATATTTCACAGTGATCCACGGTGACAATATCCCGCAGTGCAAACTTCCCCCGATCGAGTGGACAAGCGGAAAGTCACAACTATCGCAGGGACATCGAGGTGACAGTCCACCCATAAACAAATCGCGGGGATCGACAGACTTTGGAAAAATTGCTTGAGCTGTACTGTATCTGTGTGGGAAATCATCGGTTATAATCTTTCCTTTTGATATTAATGAATCAAGTTGTCTACTTTTGTTTTCACTTGTGATACTTTACATCATGAACGAAGAATATTCGACAACATTTTATTTTGAATGAATAATACATGCGTTCAAGGATATTAGTTTAGAGATAGAGCATAAAAATATATTAATAAATGAATAAATATCTAGCAAACCATTATTCGGTGTCACTCTTTTTGGCTCGGAGATTCACAGAGTCCCGCGGACCTAATTATCCCCTGCCGATGGAATCGGGAGGGGGATATAGTTTTGGCGTTGTCCGTCCGTCCTTCCTACCGTCCGAATTTCGTTTCCGGAGTAGTTCTCTGCAACTAATGGCTGGAATTCAACGAAACTTTATGGGAATGTTGATCAGCATGTGAAGTTGTGCACCTGGATATTTTCGTCTGGATATTTTTAGTATTTTAAGAGTTATTGCCCTTGACTTAGTAAAATTTTGTAATTTTCAACTTGTGTCGCATGTAACTCAAAAAGTATTTGACCTAGAGTCATGAAACTTTACAGGAATGTTGATCAGTATGTGTAGTTGTACACCTGGGTATTTTCGTCTGGATATTTTTAGTATTTTTAGAGTTATTGCTCTTGACTTAGTAAAATTTTGTAATTTTCAACTTGTGTCGCATGTTACTCAAAAAGTATTTGACCTAGAGTCATGCTACTATACAGGAATGTTGATCAGCATGTGTAGTTGTGCACCTGGGTATTTTCGTCTGGATTTATTTAGTATTTTTAGAGTTATTGCCCTTGACTTAGAAAATGTTTGCAATTTTCAACATGTGTTGCATGTAACTCAAAAAGGATTTGACATAGAGTCATTTAACCTTATTGGAAAGTTGCTCAGCATATTTAGTTTGTTCCTGGGGTTTCGCTTGTGGATTTATCAGGTATTTCCCTTGACTTAGTAAAAACTGTTTCATTATGTTGTTATTTGATCCTTGAGTGCTTGAGTTAGAATCGACCAACTTTACAGGAATAATGATCAACATCACTAAATTACAGGAATAATGATTCACCTCACTGTGATGCTATGAACCTGGGACTTTGCATGTGGATTTTTTTCAGTTTTGTTAGAGTTATTGCCCTTGAATTACAGAAGTATAAATTTGCAATTTTCAACTTGGGGTTTGCTTGGGGATTTATTCAGTATTTGTAAAGTTCTTGCACTTTACTTAGTAAAAAGATTTTTAGTTTTCAAAAAATATTTGACCTAGAGTCATAAGATTGACAGAACAGTGGCGCGCTGGGGGCACCCGTGTCCTATGGACACATTTCTAGTTTTTATTAAAGAAGAATTAAAATGGTTTGTAACAATAACATTTAAAAATATTTGAAAATTGTGAGATCCCTTCTTGATGCCTTGAAAATGGCAATGAAGTCTGGAGATTAAGATGTTTTTACATCTATGTGAGCTATTGTGATCCCCCACCGTCCGTCGTCGTGCGTCGTCAGCAATTTCTTTAAACAACATCTCCTCAGAAACAAATGACTGCACAGCAACCAAACTTTACAGGAATGATCTTAGGGTGGTCCCCTGCCACAGTTGATCAAATGGTTCCGGTCTGTTGCATAAGTAGGTCACAGGGCCAGAAAAGGAGTTTCAAAAATGCAAAATTAAAAAATCTTGTCTTAAAGTACAAGGCCTAGAGCTTTGATATTTGGTATATGATATAACCTATAGGTCCTCTACCTAAACTGTTCAAATTTTAGCCCTGGGGTCAAAATTGGCCCCACTCCAGGGTGTCATAGATTTTCCTTATATGTATATAGTGAAAACTTAAAAATTCTTCTTGTTTGAAGGTACAAGGCTTCAAGTTCAAAGAATATTACAGTTTATGCCATGATTAATATATAAATAAAGCCTTATGTCTTCAATTGTTGTGTTAATAATAACCAGTACTCGGCGGGGGATATAAATTAAACGAATTTGCTTGTTGTCACTCGTTATCGACGCCGAGTCACTCTTTTGTGTACAAGAAATTTATAATCCACTCGGAGTCACGCTTTTTGAGATTACTTGATACTCGGAGAAATTTGCATATTCCTCGTTATCTGTACTGTATGTGTATGTGCCAGGGAGCAGAATCATTCTTGTCGCTAACTTTGACGGCTTCAAAAAGTTATTTAAACTCAATAATTTTAAATACATAACGCTTATGAATTCCTACACATATCAACGTTTTTTGTTTTACACCGCTAAAACTTTTCGATAAATCTCACTAGCATTAAGTATGTACTGCGGGAAATCCGTTGTTAACTCGCCGAATGGTTTTGTGGTTGTAAATAAAAAAGCTGTTGCAAAAGTTTTTTTTAACCATTTATATAAATCAATATTGAAGATCTGGAGCTAGGGTATCTAGGCAATGACTCAAAAGTTTAGCATATATTATTACACACGTGAGGCGTTGATACTGTCATTTTGCAATTGATTAATACTGTTTGGTTATCTATATGTATATTATACTAACGTACATTTGACGAGTATGTATACTTATTTATTAGAAAGTTTGTCAGTTATCTGTTAAATCTGCGTCAGTTCGTATGAATTGAGAATTTGACAATTCTGAAAAAACTGTTTGTTATAGTTACGTAATGATGTTTTGATTGAACAGTTATTGCAAATAATAATTTAATTGTATTATATTAAAAACTATATTTGAATGCGCAATACAAAACAATATTCATTCATGTGCAATACTCATTCATTTCGAATAAACTGCCATTCAGTCGGGTAATTTTCCCAAAAATTCAGCGGTAATATTTCTGTCAACTTACTCTTGTAGTGTCTTCCAGATCACATATCTTCTTATAACTTGAAGTTATTGTAATGACATATTTATGTCCGTTTAAGATTAATCAATTCCCTTACATTAGGTATCAATATTTTGAAAATTGGTGTATGAGTGTTGAAGTAATGGATTTCATAATAAGATGAGTGCTGAAATATGAGCATTGAGTTGCATATCTTTACTTGATATATAATTGTATTGTATTTATGTTTTATTATTATTTTTTGTGGGGAATGAAGGAAATTGAACGTGATTAACTAATATAGAAACATGTTTCAAATGAAAATACTGCAGTTCATGTGGTTTTGGAGAGGTCATAGGGTTGTAGAGTGGGTAAGGGGAATTTGGGTAATGACCAATCAAAGCGCCGAACGTTTGAGTTCCCAAAAGAAAAAAGACAGCAAATTTCCTAATTCATGACTTAAAATTACTAAACTGTAACCCTTAAAATTCAGCAAAAAGTCGTTAATTTAAAGATGAACGAAACCAGTATT